>NC_089594.1:1108480-1408480 GCF_019320115.1 Miscanthus floridulus
GTCAACATTGGAGGAGATGGAATGGAATGCGCAAGGCAAAGGTATAACCTAGGGCATTTCATTTCACCGGTCATAGGTGTGTAGAGAAGTTGATGACCAGGTTTAGGATAGATGGCCGTACTATCAAGAGGGCAAACTTGTTTGCATATCGATCATCTAGTGCCACTCGAGTGATCTAACTTTGCATCATCGCTAGGATCGAGTGGCGTGGCAAGTTGAGTGGCTAACACCCTTGAAAATGTTTATGAAAATATGCTAACACATGTGCACAAGGTGATACACTTGGTGGTGTTGGCACATTTACAAGGGAGATAGAGTTGGAGTTGATGTGGATCAACTTGACGATGAAACGGTGGCGAGAAGGGTTGGGAACTCCACCGGCGCCCTATATAGAAAAGATAGGGTCCCACAGAGTGGACCGGACTCTGGTCACATAGTGGCCGAACGATGGGTTGCAGCGTCCGGTCAGTGGTGGCAGGCAGCGTGTAGCATCGATCAATCGACCGGACGATGGCTCTAGAAGTGACCGGACGCTGGCTGTGTGCGTCCAGTCAGGGCTAACGTGTGATGACGCAGGTAGAGCAGAGAAGCTAGAAGTGACTGGACGCTGGTGGTGCGTCCGATCACGATCGACCGGACATGTCCGGTCATGTCTGGTACCTTACTGGAAATGACCGAACACTGGGGTTGCTGCGTCCGGTCAGTTCAAGCTACTGCGTCCGGTCAACAGATGACCATTGGGATTGGGCGAATAGCGTTTGAAGAAGGGGACACGTGGCGTGCATCGCACGACCGGACGCTAAGGTCTAGCATCCGGTCGATCGGACCAGAGCGTCCGGTCGTCCCGACTTTTGCCTAGTGAAGGGGTAACGACTCTATTTGTTCGTGGGGTTATAAATAGAAGCCATGGTCGGCCTTGGGCCAATAGCTAAGCACACTAGAGCCTTGGTGGCTTGTGTGATAGTGCTTGGGAGCCCTCCATCTCACACATACTTGATAGTGATCATCCGATTGTGTGAGTGAGCGATTCTAGTGCTATTGCATTGTGAGGTTGCATCGAGTGGCACTAGGTGATCGAGTTGCAAGCCGGTGGTGCTTGTTACTCTTGGAGGTTGCCACCTCCTAGATGGCTTGGTGGTGGTCTCCGTCGAAGCCCGTAAGAAGCTTGTGCGGTGCTCCGGAGAAGTGCTTTGTGAGGGGCATTGTGCTCGCCCCGTGGGAGCCACGAAGAGCAACTTTAGTAAAGCGTGTCATTGAGCTACCCTCACTTCCGGGGTAGGTTCTTACGGCGCCCGATGTGCAGGCTTGGCGGGTGATGCCAATTAGCTGCCGAACCACCAAGTGAGAGGTCAACACAACGGGGACTAGCGTGTTGGCAAACACGTGAACCTCGGGAGAAAAATCATCGTGTCAACCTTGTTCTTCCTGTTGGTTTGCATCCCCGTTACACACGCTTGCGATTATTTTCATATACATTGAGCTTGTGTTGTTGCTTTTGTAATTAGTTAGCTTGTGTAGCTTGCTAGTTACCTTCTTGCTTGTGTAGCATAGAAGTAGCTCCCTTACGTGGCTAATTTGGTTTGTGTAGCATTGTTAGTCACATTGCTTAGTTTGTATAGCTAAGTAATTGCGCTCTCTAATTTGGCATTGGTTGCCTTGTTATTGAGCATTGCTAGTGAGCGTAGGTGGCTTTATGCTTTTGCTTACTAGCATGTGTAGGAGCTCCCTTGTTGCTTAAAGTACTAGTGGCATAGGTTTGTGTGACCTTGCTCCTAAAATTGGTTAGGAGAGCTCTAGCTAGCCCTGCACCTTAGTTGCTTAATTAGTATCTTTGGAAGGTGCTAGAGAACATAGATAGAGGGGTGTAGTCTTGGCTAGACCGATAGTTTTAATTCCGCACTTATTTCGGTTAGCCGATGTAATTAGTTTTAGAAAGGACTATTCACCCCCCTCTAATCCGCCATCTCGACCCTACAAACTGCTTTCGGTTCTTAGAATGAAATTGGTTGTATTGTAGTTATGGTTCTCATTGATATTTATTTGTGATGTTTTGATTTATGTTTGTTAAATTACATCCATTTTGTTAGATGCAAGAAATATTTTGGGAGGAGTTTTGGCGAAAACGGGGTCATCCTCGAGAATTATACCCCGACACGTCTAGCAAAGATGCCCCCATCCCTCCTGACCTCGCTATCCCTAACTGTGACTGTGGTTTCCCGGCCCATGTTTTTCAATCGAAACATCTGAACACAGCGGCGCGTTACTTCTACACATGTAGTCGGTTTAATGTAAGAAATTGTTTGCACTATCCTTTTTCTTTATTTGTGTAAGTATGCTACTAATATTTTGTTGGAATCTCATTGTGTAGGACCATGAGAGGTGCTTTTTCTTTCAGTGGATCGATGGTGCAGACAAGTTTGATCCTAGGTACCTCTTTTTCGACGATTGGTTTAGAGGGAGACATCCACGTGAGCACTTCAAGTGGTGGGTTCCACCCCCTAACCCTCCGCCAATGACGGCTAAGGAGAAGCACCTAGCCGCAGTTAGACGACTGCGGAGATCGAGCTATGATAAACCATGAGAATACGTTGGAGTTTGTGTGTCCAAACAAGCATGAAGTAAGTGCAAAGTGTATGTGTTGAAATCTTGAGCTATATGTGTTCATGTACTAATGTCTCATTATTTAGGTGTTTTCAATGGCGAAGTGTCATTTCAAGGAGTGGTTGTATGGTCCTAAGAACCAATGGCCGGAAGAACCACGGAGGGTTAAGGAAAAGAAGAAAGAAAGGGTAATCTACAAAGCACCTCCTATCATGTGCGAATGTGCTGTAAAATCCAACTATGGCCTAGTCCCTTCGGAGATTGGAATTGGCCATTATTGCAGCCATATGATTGAGTATGATGAGGTTCGTTATTTTTCTGGTAAACATGAAATTGTATTTTGTTTGTTTTGCTAAGACATATATGATATAATATTTCTTTTGAACAGAGCACTAGGAAATGCAGTTGGGAATGTTATGATGGTCAAGCTAAGTTCTTGGATGAACTGAAGAAGAGGCAACTAATTGCACAAAAGAGGGGATATGGACCTGACTACGTCAACCTATTCGTTAAACATCATAAAGAAAAGATGCGTGAGTTTGCTAGATAGCGCATATTTGTAACCCGATCGATGTTGGGCTTAACAAATGGGGATTGGAGAGGCGGATGATGTTAGAGGAGGAGAGGGCAAGGAATGAGGCAAGGGAGGAGACAAGAGTACAGGTGCATGTCTTGAACGAGCATGTTGCTACATTATGTGCCAGTGAGTGCTTGAAAACCTTTTTTTCTGTTGCTTGGTTTTAAATGTAATATAATCGCATTGCTAACTGATTGCATTTTATACATGAAGGGATTGGTTGCAGTGGGGAACATGCTGCAGAGGTGGCTCGTGCAAGGTATGAGGAGAAGAAGTTAGATGACCATAGATCGCGAGCTGGTTGCACCGTTCAATCACCGATTGTGTTGTCTGATGAGGGAGATGAGGATGAGGACGACACTGCCAGACTGAGTGAGCTCATTGCTCTAGCAGAGGCAGGCATGCAGGCACAGGATGCTGAGGATGACACTAGCAGACTTAGCGAGCTCATTGCTCTAGCAGAGGCGGGCATGCAGGCGCAGGAGGCTGAGGACGACACTGGTAGACTAAGCGAGCTCATCGCTCTAGCAGAGGTGGGCTTATAGGCGGAGGAGGATGACGACACGTTCTTCACTCAGGCCACAGCGGCCGCAGATGAAGCGGAGGCCGCTTACTACAAGTGATAGGTAGGTCAGAGCAATGCAGTTGAGCCTAGCCACAACAACAGGGTTGTAGTAGAGGACTGGTACTCGGATGATGAGTTGCTTACTTAGTACGTTTCAGACTGAGGATTTAGAAGTGCATTTGCCCCTATGTCTACTATTAGCACGTAGTTGTAGTATTAATATGTTGTGTAATGTGGCATAGTATTGAACTTTTCATTATGTGGTTGTTTTCATTATCTATGATCTTAATATTCTGCTTAATGATACGGACGTATTGAAATGTGAACACGTGCTGCAAAAAAACCTAACGACGTACGACATTATATAAATCAACACACAAAACACATCAAATGGCATGTGACTATATGTACCGAACCTGGGTACAGAGTTTCCTTTGACTAAACCTAACATGCCTTAGGTAATTAAATCATGCCTTAGGTAATTAAACCTAACATGCCTTAGGTAATTAAACCTGGGTACATGTGAAAAAGATAAAGTCATCCTAGTAGTGTGGCCACATAGCAAATTGTGTTGCACCTTCTTCAGAGTAGCCTCCCATTGTTGTTGGTGGTGGTGGTGGGGGTGATGGGGGAGGCCCCTTGTTCTTGTGGTTAGGGCAGGTGCAATATGGATCATTGCAGAGTGCCTCCTATGAATCGGCACCATTGTTGTTGTCGTCCTGTCTATCATCCTTGTAACCGCTGCTAACTTCCCTTTCTAGATCGAAGATACGGTCCTGTAGATAGTAGATGTACTCCGCATGCGGATAAATAGGTCGAGGATCGACCCACCTACTGAACCCACAGTTTTCTTCGGCCAAGGAAGACTACAATAAATATGTCGTGTAAGTTATATACAAGACAAATATATTGAAGAAACAAATAGTAATAGCAATTACTCATGCTCACGGGCATTTGAAGAAACGACGACCTCCATTTATTCCCTCAGTGAACATCTGCACTAGGCAGTCCTCACCATGCATGCATTTTGGCCACTCTTCTTTCCTTTCATTGTATCCTCTCAGTGGTGCCTCTTTGGTGAAATCACTTTTGCTCTCAACTGGGAACCTCTCATAAAGAGCTTCCTCAAAGAAATCGGGACCAAGAGGACCCTCCCACCCCTAGGTAGTTCCCTTCCCCTTTCCTCTCCCTCTTGATGACCCTCCAGACATTATTACTGCAATGAAAGCAAATGCTGAGGAGTGTTCTTCTTCCTTGTTGTGTGTGTGAATGAGAGGGAGTGAGTGGTTATTTATAGGTTGAGAGGAGGAATGGAGGCCTCTCAATGTGCCATGTCAGCGATCTGTGTGCCTCTTCACCTCAGCCCTTGGATCAAACAGTCATAAGATGGATGGTGGAGATAGAGTGGAGTTGTGCTTCATTGTATGCCAGTACTATATCAGTGATGTGATAATTCGATGCTGTCCTTGTATCTAAAAAGTCTATGTTTATTGTCTGAAAAGTATAGATTCGTTCACTGTTGTTTGGTAACCCTAGATTCATCTACAAAGCATATGTACAATATGTTTGGATTATACATGTTCTAATAAATTTATAGTTAATCTATGTACTACATCTATGCCTTTGTAGAAGTATAGTATGATTAATGTTTCACGGGAAAAATTCACAAGAGTTTGCCTTGTTTTAGGAGCATCCACAGTTACAAACAGAGACATCAATATATATTCCAAACATTTAATCATCCAAGGAGCATAATGCAACCACAATGAACATCACAACCAACATAATATGTCATGCAAAGTCCAAATAGTCCACAATGTCCATACAGTCCCAAATAGTTATAGAAAAGTAAATACAAAATTCATAATAGTTCATACTAACGGCTACCACATCCCTCATTGCCTCCTACTCTTGCCCTTACTTTTGTGATCTTCCATTTTCCGGTTACCTGTTGCTTCCTTGCACAAACCCTCCATGGGCAACATTTCTTGTTACACACAACTGTGTAACGGCGCTCCGCATATGAATGCAATACCCTGTAAGGCCTCTTTCGTATCACTACAAAAGCCTGCAACCACCTCTTCAAAGCAGGGAGGTCATTGACCACCCGCCCATTCTCAATTACCATGTTAGGACCACCCTCAGGAGCTTCTAGGAGCTCATCATCACGTCCTTCTACAAACGCCTGATCGGAATGAGCAAGATCGCTGAACTCGTGAACTCTAGGAGCATGGCGGCCAGGAAAGATACGCCTCATCATCTCAACATCACTCTCCGTTAGCTCTCCAACAGGGCGATCATCATCAAAATCAAGAGCCCTAGCTAGCTCATATGGCTCCGAATCATGCATAATTTCAACACTATTTGACCCACAGAATCCATCTCCAAAGTGCACTTGCGTAGCAACAGGGGGCACATCCACATTCTCAGGAATGTCTCCTGCAACATCATTACAGAAATGAGGAAAGAATGAAAAAATAGATGTAAGGAACGGGGTAAGCTCCCAAAAACCATGCGGTTAAGACACTTACTCGGATGATTCTGTGTCAAAGGGATCTCATAAGGAGGATCTGCCACAGAAAAATGAGTTTGACAACCATCTCCAAATACCGCATTGGGGGCAGATTGAGCATCGGGAACCGTAGGTACAATTAGCACATGCAGGTAAGGTTCCGGAATGGGAGGGTCGATGTATGCCTGATGATCCATTGCTGGGGTAAACCCATGAGGGATGGGATCAACTAACACCCGACGCATAACCATGTCCAAACATTGTAGCTGGCTCTTCATAGCCGATCTTACATAGTTCTCCCACTGATCCGCACAACCAATTGAGATCATTCGCCTGAAGATGTTCAGAGGACAACCTAGGTGCAGTACACCATCAACTGCAATGCCATCATCTCCAAGGCAATGCAGCTCCTCTCGAGCCCTTGCAACAATGTCACTAAATGAAGGCCTATCATTGAATAGCATAGGCACGCTTTGCATGTCAAGAAACTCAACATATCTATAGCGATCGCTTTCAACGGTGCCTCCATGATATATGGTCACTAGGTTGTCCATCTAATTCAAACACATAACAAACCCTATGTCCTTTAGTCCAAATTAGACGATAGATAGTACCTAACAAGTACTTTCTAACTACAAACTAAGTAATCAAGATAATAACTACGTATATTGTCGGGTTCATAAACCCGGGGTCCCTCGGGGACCGGCTTCCATGCCAGGGCTTGGCCCAAGAAAACAGCATATAGTTCTTGGGCCGGCCCAAGAGTCTAAAAACACGATAGTCCAGAAGGACAGTCCGGTCGCCGACAAGAAGGTTTGCCCGAAAGAACAAGTGCCCGCTCGTCAACTTCTTCGGCCCACCTCTCCGACCGGAGCACTCGCTTTGAGCACCAGCCGCCCCGGGCGGTCTCTCCGATCAGAAAGGCCTGGCCCAAAATGTTGCTTCCTACTCCAACCCCGCATCTCCGACCGGGGACCCCATAGGAAGCCTGCTTACCACTCTTCTCCGACTGGCGCGGCCAGGGCCGACTAGGGCCATCCGATCGGAGACGTCCGCTCAGAATGGACCAGGGGCGAACAGAGAAGGCAGTGCACAAAGTTAAAACACCATACCAGGACCATACCCTGTACGCCTATGGGAACAGTGCTCTACAACCGCCCTGACACAAATAGTATTGTAGGCGCCGACATTTGTGTCTACAGTATTGTAGGCGCCATTGACTCCCATACGGCAAAAGCCCCCCACATGCCTCTAGGCATCGATAGTGGGCACCAGGATTCACCATACCTAGTACACATGGTAGGGCTCCCCACATACCAATAGTATTTTGCAGGTACCAACATCCATCCTTCCTGAAGAAGCCAACGCAACCTCCCATGTGCACCTGATATTCTACAGTGACATCAACAGTATTGTGGGCACCTACCATCATCGCTACCCTTATCGGCGTGGGCAACAAGGCTTAGAAACATCCGTACTCTCTCCCTCTCACCTGTAAAGCCATCCCCTTTATCTATAAAAGGGGATGCGCTCCCTCCAACAAAGGAGGTCAACTTCTTCAAGTTTAGACTCACTAGATCGATAGCTCACAACCCCTCAAGCACACGCTTGGACTTCTAGCTCATAGTGGATTTTCGGTCGCCCTCGGCTCTTCCGGTCGGACCCGACCAGGCCTCTTGAACACTCCTCCTTTCTCCTTCTCGTTTGTAACCCCACTATAGACTTCGAGCACCTAGACTCAGGAATAAAGTCACCGACCGACCCCGACTGGACGTAGGGCTCATTGCCTAAACCAGTATAAATCATGTGTCATTGAGTGCTAGGCCACCTCCGATCACAACGTATAGCAAAACTACAAATATTCACTAGTTGGTCACTTTCTGTACCGACAATTGGCGCCGTCTGTGGGGAAGCCGCTGTACGTTCAACACTTTTTGGTTGTCGGATGGCCCATTTTTCTGCCACCCCCACCGTGGCTGGCTCAGGCGATACGATTCGCTTCGGCTCGTTGGAGTTTCCCGCACTCTCGCCCGCCGGGATGTGGGTTCCACCCGTCTTCGAGCCATCCCAGGCCTTCCGCTTCGGAACCCTGGACTTCGTCGCTGACCGGCTCAGTGTACTCCACCTTCGCGAGGAGACTCGTGACTGGCACCCATTGGAGGGACACCCTCCACCAACTCTGGGATGCGCGACTTCAACAGCGCAGCATCTGCGCTTCATTCCAAGCAAACTCTCTGCTCAAACCCCGCTGTGAGTAATATACATGCTGTTATTTACTTACTACGTTCTATCTTCCACCAAATACCCGGTGGGTTACCGTTGTCACCATCACAGCCGCCATACAGCCAGTTCTCCTATGGCCTCGTGTCTCCCACGGACGCGTACGCCCGAGGGCTCCAAAAGATTATGGCACCGCCCCCTCTCACGTCTGAGTTCGTGGGAATAGCGAGCTATGCTCCCACCTGTTTCCTCGACATCATGGATGTCGATGTTGGGAGTGACTACTCCAGCATCAGTGACGTGGCACCGAGCCACCGTCCGTCCTGCGAGTGCGCTATGGCAGACGCTCCGGAACCGCCGCTAAGGGTAGCAGAGTCCTCACGGACTCACGCCCCTCTGGGTCCTCATTCAGAAACCCCTGAGCTCACGCGCGAGCACGGAGAGGATCTACGATGACAGTGGCCGCATCAGCCACCAACTGCGCCAGCACGCTCGGCGCACCACACTACGCCCCGTGCGCATAGACCGGTGAATGGCGCCTAGGGTCGCTCCCGTCAGGTCCAGCGCAACACCCCGTATAGGGAAACCGATCCCCCATAGTTCACTCAGGCCAGCCAGAACATTGCAGCCGTGGCAATGCTCCTGCGCAGCCTGTCCGAGCCGAACAAACCTTCGGGCACTGATGGAGACCGCCACCGTTCAGCAAGCGGAGTGCTTCGTATCACGACGCTGACTCACAACCTCGCTCCCTGTCCGGGGAACAGGGATGCAGCGGATGGGGCACTACACCCTATCACCGCAACAACCACTGAGCGTGGCACATGAGGCCACAACGGCACCTCATCTTGACCTGACGACTGCTCTGCACCAACCACCTATCTATGCGCGGCTTGGACCAATCCAAGGCGTGTGCAGCGGTGACTGGAGTCCCAGCACTGATGGCCCAGAACCACCAACCTTTGCCCAACTCCCCGAGCAAGCGCCGTTCTCATCGCGCTTCAACGGGGGCCATGGCAAAGGAAAGGCCAAACGCTAGGATCAAGACGAGGGCCCCTCCACGCAGAGGGAAAAAAAGAACAGAAAGGATCGCCGCCGATCGGCCAACTCCGCGTCGGTCGCCGTGGCCAATCGCCTAGGCACTTAGCCCCAGCAAGACCCTCCGGGCCACTTTCACGAGCTCATGGAGAGCCCGTGCACCAACCACAACTATCCTGTCAATCATCTCTACAAGGACTGCTAGCTCCTCAGGCGCCTACTGAGGTAGGCTGGCATGCCAAGGAAAGAAAAAGGCGAAGAGGCAGCAACCGAAGAAGGGGGAGCAGCGGGCAAGGATCCAGATGACTGGAGGATGAAGTGATCCGACCGGACGCCTACCGACTGAAGGACAACAACAACAACGACGCTCTCACCGAGCACCTTGGAATAGCTATGTCGTTTTTTCTTTTCCTAAGTTTCAGTCTTAGCTTTTTTTACTTAGCGAATGCTCCTATAAGAGCACCCCGACCCGAACACTTTTTGGCTCGGGGCGCTCGGGGCTCCACTAGGGGGCTCTACTACCCCTCTGTTTTGTTTTTATTATGAGTACTCTTTTACTTTCATACGGAGAAACTCCTTCCTACCCGAATAAAAGGGTAGTTCGTTCCTTTGATTTACCTTACGTAGCTTTGCTTTAAAACATTCTGACTGATCGCACCCCGTCTTTTCCTACGGTTACGAGCGGCTGAGCCTCGCGGGCCACGCCCCAGGCTCATAAGGTCGCAGCCTACGGGACAAACGGGCAGGTACAAGAAAGAAAGAAATAAAAAACAAAATTATGCTAAGGGAAAACTAAGGAACGAAAGGGAACAAGCTTCTCCGAACGGAGCAACTCCATCACAAAAACAAAAACCGATTGCAGTCATTAAAACACACATGAATGTTTTATACGGGGGCTCCCCCATGAACTTAAACTCTTTACATTTACTAAACCACTTACATTCTGCAAGCTATTTAACCGACCCGGCGGCATCTGCTGGTGGCGCAACCGACAAAAGGCGTGGGCTGCTCACTCCCCGGCGGCACGACATTCGGCTCAGTCGAAGCTGAGGCGACATTCCCCCCCAAACAGGCTCCAGGCTATCCACAGGCTCAGAAGCGTCCTCTCCACGCATGCTTCGGGCCATGTCTTGACGGCAAATGTCCATCACCCACTCAGCAGAGACTTGCTCTGACACCGACCGCACGCGCGGTAGCAAGCTCTCCCCGATTGATTGGATGTCCTCCATGCTCAGTCCTTCAGCATACCCGCTACAGATAGTGGCGAAGTCCAGATTTGGGTGGTACATCACCACCGAGGTTAGCACCCCCGACTCTCCATAAAATAGCCCAGTCCTAACGAGGTCCTTGACCGCGTCCGGGACCTCCACCAGCCGGACCATGGGCGCGCTGGTACTTGGCGCTGACCCAAAGACTTCCGAGACGACGTGCCAGGCAACATTGCAAATCTGGTCAAGATCCCCTTCGAGAGCACGTCGCTCTTCATGGGACTTGGCCAGCTCCTCGACATTTTGGCTAAAGTTCGCCTTGGTCATCTCCAGGTCTCGCTTCTGCGCCTTCACCTTTTCCCCTAGCTCTGCAAGAAGGGCGACAAGCTCAGAAACAGGCTGAGGGAAAAATCAACACCATGAGAAAATAAAAAGGGTACACACCGATGCGAGAGGCCTCAAGGGTGGAGAGATCCTCTGCCTACCGAGCCACCTGCTCGCGCAGCCGGGCACTCACGTCCTCCATCCCCATCACCTGGCCCCAGAGCGCGAGCACCTCCTGATCCGCCTTCGATCAGGCCCTCTGCTCCGCCTCTAGGGCCTTCTATGCCCTCTCTAGGGTGGCCCGCTCTGGCTCAAGGGCCGCCAAGGCCTCCTGAAGTGCCGCCTCGGTGTTCGCCAGGGACATCCGCAGCCCTACCTTAGTCTCCTCCTAGCAGACCTTCGTCGCCTCGAGCCCTTGCTCAGCAGCGGTTGCCTGTTCCATCGCACGCTGCCCCTCCGCCCATGCCACGGCCGCCTCGGTCGCCCGGACCTAGGACTCATGGCAAGCGAACTCCACCCAGCGCTCAAGCTCGGCCATCCGGGCATGCTCCGTCTGAAGGAAGTAAGACTTGCGGGATGACGCCTTCTTTATTTCCTGTGAAAAACAGGCATGCTAAAAACAACCGACAAAAGATTCAAACGGCAAGGATAAGTACCAGAAACTCACCTCCGTGGCGAGCTGTAGGTCGACCTCAACCAGCTGCCAGGCAAACTGAGCCTGCTTCCGGGCACTCTCAAGCTTTGTGGACAGCTTGGTGAGTTCGGACACCGCGGCATGCCCTTGCCCCCCAAAAATGTCCTAGAGCTGGCGCTCCCGGGAATCCTAGAGGACTAACCTCGCCCTCGATGGGTCCTCAAGGAAGAGCCACTCTAGGTCACCCTCCGATGAACCGCCGGAGGGCCCAGCCTCCGATCGGACCACCACCAGTTCCCGCGGCGCCACCGCCAGCTCCCGCGGCGACACCAGTGGTTCTGCCACGGTATCTGCCTCGTCATCAGACGGGATCTGCACCACCTCGTTCACATGGGATGCCCCCGAGCATCCCAACTCCATCCCAGCCATGCTTCCCTCCGGCGCCTTTGGCTCCGATGGCATGGACAGGTCATGCAGCCCTCCACCCGGCAAGGTAGGGAGCTCGCCCCCCCTCATCTCCTCCACCACGACCGGCGGAGGAGGGGCCACGAGAGTTACCTCCAATGCAACCTCTACCATCAGCACCGAGATCGTCGCCAACAACGTCGCCGCCGCTGTCACGTTATCCGTAGCCGCCCCAGGGGGCACCACCCCCGGGAGGGAAGGCTTCGCCGCCACCACCCTGCTGCCCCCTTTGCTTGCCACAACACGCTATAGAGTGGGCCTCCAAACCTCCCGCATGGGGGTCGGGGCAATGCTCAACCCTAGCATCCACCGACCGCTGACAAAAATCTCGAGTAAGCCACACTCCAAAAAAAAGACTCAACCACCAAAAGTTGAAGAAGCAACGAAAGAAAACATACCGGGTGGCGAGCGGCACGACTCTAAAGGCAAGCTTCGACGACGATGGGCCCACAAGATGAGGACTGCTCCTAGGCTGCGACCCGTGCCCCCTCACTTCAGACAGGGTCGGAGTCATCCCGACCGGCTTCTGCCCGGCCTGTGGGTCGCTACTACCTCTGGCTCGGGGCTCCTTGACCAGAGCAGCGGGTGGGGCATCCTCCGACTATGAGTCATGCGTCGATCGGGTGCCAGTTTGCCCCTCAGACCGCTCAGACTGCTTGACCGCACCCATGGCAGGCAGGGCCTCCTCCAGCTGCAAGTCTGGCATTGGCACCGGCCTCATCGCCGCACGAGCGCCGGTCGACTCCTCGAACCACCCAGCTCCCTCAGCCGCTTCCGCCACAGGCGACAACGGCACCGGCGACATCGCCGACAGGCGCGGTGACCGCGTCCGCTTCGTTGCTCACTTGCCAATGGTGTCCACGCTCGCCGCACGCTTCCTCAATGCAGGAACCTCCCCATGCCATGTGGCCTCCTGCTCCTCACCAGTGGACATCGTCGTAGGGTTGCGACACACCGCCGAGGTCACAACGACCTCCCGACTCTCCTCCTCGTCGGAGAAGACCATGTTGTCCAAATTCATAGGATCATCCGACGCGAGTTCCGACTCAACATCGCTCCTACGTTCCCCGGCCCTCACGCGCCGGGTGACCTCCTTCTTCTTCTCTTCTTTCCGCTGAACCTCCTTGGTTCTCTTCTTCTTCTAGGAGTCGGCCGCGTCCTTCTAGGCGGCCTGCCGGGCCTGGCCCACCGGTCCCTTAGGAAGGTGCGGCCGGGACTTGTACCTCCCAAGCCCCTACGGAACGAATGAACCGAAATAAAAAAAGGGGGCAGAGAAAAAGTACGAACAAAATAAGGGAGCATACCAGCGCGGGCACGATCGAGGCATTGAACGGTATGGGTTTTCCCACCACCGTCTCTCCGGGCCTTAGCTGCAGCACTCGGCCGACGCGACTCCATATCTCGTCATCCGGCAGCTCCTCCGGCGACATGCGGTCCGGGTCCGACCGGCCACCGTACATCCTCTCCGCCAACGGCGCAACCCGGCAGTGGTAAAGGGTGTGGAACACCCACACCCCATCGAGGCTGCCCCTTACGAGCTTCTGGAGCTCCTCCTCGATGGCCTCCACCATATGCTTCTCCATGTGGGCGTAGCCCCACGACCAACTCTTCTGCTTCACCGTCCTCCCACCGGTAAACACTGGAAACAGCGCCCCGCCGGATTCTTGATATAGAACCACTCCCCATGCCATCCCTGGTTGGAATCACATGGGGTGTATGCGGGATATGAGCCTCCCGCACGTGGCTTCCTCTGCAGGGCGAAGCCTCCGACCGGTGCGATCTCGGCCGAACTCCAGTCCACCATAGCCCTCCCGGAGAAGAAAAGCCGAAAGAGATCCGTGTGCGGCTCCATCCCGAGGAAAGCCTCGCAGACGGTGACGAAACCAGCAATGTGCAGCACCCCCATCGGGTTGAGATGCTACAGCTCCAGACCCCACTCATTGAGGAGCCCACATAGGAACCAGTGCGTGGGGTATCCTAATCCGCGCTCGTGGAAGGTAAGGAAAGAAACCACCTCATCGGGACGAGGTTGCGGGAACTCCTCCCCTCCAAGGACCCTCTAGTGCGCCACCTCCTGCGACAGCAGAAACCCCTTCGTGATGAAAGCCTCCAGCATCGACTTCCTCACATTGGACGTCCGCCAGTCCAACATTTCACTCTGGATCAAAAAAGGTCGGTGAGTTCTTCTCTTCTCCCTCGCTCTCCCCCCTTCTTTCCTAGAAACCTCCACGGCTCTCAGGAACGCTCACGGCAAAAAAGGAAGAGAGAAGGCAGCAGCAGATGAAGAACAGGCAAAAGAACGAAACAAAAACACTCTCCCTGCTCCTATTTAAAGGAAAGGGAACAGCGGTTAAGGAAGGATGCGCCGATCAGGGAAGGCAAAACGGCAGAGCAAGAATTTCTCTCTCTTTCCATTTAATGCAGATGAGACGTGCCCTGAACCGATGAGACACGCCCTGCTCAATGGAACGGCTCCTGATCGGACGGGACATGGCCTGGACGTGGCCCACCACTACCACATGATCAACCACTACCACACGACGGGCACAGGAAACGAAGCGCCACCACACGCGGGCGGTTCTCTGTTTCCCCAGGCCAGGCCTGGGGAGACCGAAAAATGAAACCTCCGCCAGGAGACCAACAGACCTCCCTAGGTCGATCGAATCACCTAGGACAGACACCAAGCGATAGGTAAGGAGCAAAGGAACGCCTCATGCAGGCCATGCCGACTTCGTCTCGAACGACGAGCACGGGTCCCGGTCGGACATTTCTGACTGAAGCTCTCCGAGCCCCATCAGTCTAGTCGTCAAGGTAAACACTATCAAAACCCCCTCTATTTTCTTATAAATCATTCATACATCCATACGCGCATTCATTCCATACGCCCGCGCCTCCCGGATGATTCGGGCCCCGAATCGCCCGGGGGCTCGGGAACTAAGCATTGCACGTGCAACGAAATGCACCAGAATGCTCCGTGTTGCATCATAAAGCGGCGGTTGCCTCATTTGACATGGGCAACCAACAGAGCCAGGGGAGAAAGCTGTAGATGAGCACCGTGCGGCCCTCGCTCGGTCCGACAGACCGGGTCATCTCAACCTTCTCGTTCGATCCTGAACCTCTCGCCAGGCCCACAGAATCTCCATCAAGGGGAGGCCGTTAGGCCACCTGGGTCGGTCTCTAGAACAACCTAGGCATCTGTCGGGTTGCAGGTAAAGGAGTAGTGGAATGTCACAAGAGGGCTATGCCAACCCTATCATGAGCGACGGACTCGGATTCCACTCGATCACACCCGTTAGCGAGCTCACCGAGCTAGTCTTTGAGCCCGAGCGATCGGGACAGGCGACGAAACTCAGCCCCTCCGGTTGTGAGGAACCGAGGATGGGGTAACACACAATACTCACATCGACCCCCACGAAGGCCTGATAGGGCTCGAGGGCTCAAGAAAAACGCCAAGGACAGCGACCTCGAACTCGCCAGATCCACGACTACGTCTCACCCGGTCCCATGGTGCGCACCGACGCCAGGATCCAAGAGCACCGCCTCGTCCGATCTTTAACTAAACTAACAACGTCTTCATAACGGCTTCTCTTCCGACTACGCTCCAAAGAAATCTTGGGACCGCGACCCCGAACTCACATCGACAGGATCGGCGACATCCGGCTATGGCTCTTGGGACCGCGACTCCTAAACTCGCGTCGATAGGATCTATGACATCAGGCTACGGCTCCTAGGACCGCGACTCCTAAACTCGCGTAACGGCTTCACTTAGGATCCACGAGCTCTGGCTCGTTCAATTCCTAAAACTAACTAAACTAACTCTCTCGATCCACGGCGCGCACTGACGCCTGGGTCCATTCGCAACTCCGCCTCACCCAATCCCGTGGCGCGCATTGACACCAAAGATCAGTGAGCTTTGACACAACCGGACCGAGCTATCTCCACCCACGGCGCGCACCGACGCCAGGGTCCATTCACGACTCTGACTCACCCGATCCCACGGCGCGCATCGACACCTAAGATCAGTGAGTTCTATTTTTTTTCCAATCCCCACACCTCACCGCCTCGGCTGTGTAACGACGCCGTGGTTAAACAAAGTTCTGTCTCAAACTAAAAAACACTCACGCCCACTGAAACAACACCCCTAGACGGTTCTACCCGGACCACCCGGGGGCTCGGGGGCTACACTCGCGAGTGCGCTCGCGCGCACCCGCCGACACGACGCAAAAAACCTCTCCCGCTGACAACACAGAAAACCCCCCAGTCGGTTCTGCCTGAACCGCCCGGGGGCTCAGGGCTACACCCACGGGTGCGCTCACGCGCACCCGCCGGCAAGACAAAAATACCTCGAACGATTCTGCTCAAATCGCCCGGGGGCTCGGGGGCTCCTGTCGGGTTCATAAACCCAGGGTCCCTCAGGGACTGGCTTCCACGCCAGGGCTCGGCCCAAGAAAATAGCATATAGTTCTTGGGCCGACCCAAGAGTCTAAAAACACGACAGGTCGGAAGGACAGTCCGGTCACTGACCGGAAGGTCTGCCCGAAAGAACAAGCGCCCGCTCGTCAACTTCTTCGGCCCACCTCTCCGACTGGAGCACTCGCTTCGGGCACCAGCCGCCTCTGGGCGGTCTCTCCGATCGGAAAGGCCTAGCCCAAAACGCTGCTTCCTACTTTGACCCCGCGTCTCCGACCGGGGACCCCGTAGGAAGCCTGCTTACCACTCTTCTCCGACTAGCGTGGCTAGGGCCGACTAGGGCCATCCGACCAGAGACGTCCGCTCAGAACGGACCAGAGGCGAACGGAGAAGGCAGTGCACAAAGTCAAAACACCATACCGGGACCATACCCTGTACGCCTGCGGGAACAGTGCTCCACAACCGCCCTGACACAAACAGTATTGTAGGCACCGACATTTGTGTCTATAGTATTGTAGGCACCATTGACTCCCATACGGCAAAAAGCCCCCCACATGCCTCTCGGCATCGATAGTGGGCACCAGGATTCACCATACCTGGTACACATGGTAGGGCTCCCCCCATACAACAAAAAGCCCCCCACATGCCTCCCATGTGCACCTGACATTCTATAGTGACATCAACAGTATTGTGGGCACCTACCATCATCGCTACCCTCGTCGGCATGGGCAACAAGGCTTAGAAACATCCGTACTCTCTCCCTCTCACCTATAAAGCCATCCCCTTTATCTATAAAAGGGGATGCGCTCCCTCCAATAAAGGAGGTCGACTTCTTCAAGTTCAGACTCACTAGATCGATAGCTCACAACCCCTCAAGCACACGCTTGGACTTCTAGCTCATAGCGGTGTTCCGGTCGCCCTCAGCCCTTCCGGTCAGACCCGACCAGGCCTCTTGAACACCCCTCCTTTCTCCTTCTCGTTTGTAACCCCACTACAGACTTTGAGCACCTGGACTCAGGAATAAAGTCACCGACCGACCCTGACTAGACGTAGGGCTCGTTGCCTGAACAAGTATAAATCCTGTGTCATTGAGTGCTAGGTCACCTCCGATCACAACGTACAGCAAAACTATAAATATTCACTAGTTGGTCACTTTCTGTATCGACAAATAGTCACTCTGGCGCCGAGCTCGGCGCCAAGATCTTTGGTAAGGCACCTTTGCTTGGGGCTAATGAACAAGTAATAATGATTGGGTTGGGTCATACAACGTGTTCTTCTTGTAACAACATTACTAGCGTCCAGACATTCAGACGGACGACCGTGGTGGCAGTCCATTTTCACGCGTCTCTACATGAGCTCGCGCCGTTCGAACATTGCTCGCTCGCTCCTGCGACTCGTGCACCCACGAGGGGCTTGCACCACCGAAATGTCCCTCATGGTGCGCATTTGCGAGGACCACTCGTGCCCCTCCTGCTTCATTCCATATGAAACACCTGATCTACTTTTGAAACATCCGAATGCAAACACTTGCAACATACAAAAAAGACAGATGAAACACTTGAAACATGTGTCTGAAACACTTGCAAAACACTTACGCAACATTCAGATAAATACTTGCAACACATATGTGAAACATATGCAACATCCAAATAAATACACTTGCAACATACGTCTAAAAACAAATGAAACATTGGGGACAGACGCTTGCAATATATGCACCATCCCGATCTAGTTTGCAACATCCATTTGAAACAATTGCAACATATCTCAAAAACATATGAAACATTTGAAATGTACACTTGCAACATGCATCATATCCTGGTGCGGCATTGTTGGTGTTTCGAATAAACACCAACGAGTAAATTTGTATTATTGCGCGTCTGGCCTGGATGGTGTGCTAAGAGGACACGAGGTTTATACTGATTCGAGCAGAATGTCCTTATGTCTAGTTCATTGCTGCTGCTCGTGTTACTAGCACTAAAAAGTTCATAGTAGGGGTTACAAATGGTCGAGAGAGGGACATGTCCCAAGTCTCTGGTGGAAGGGATGAATCGGTGCCGAGAGCTTGGTCGCTGCTCGGCTATGTGTTCGAGGTTCGATGCTAGTGATTCTAATCTGATGCGGTGCGATGCGATGTGAGTTCGATGCCCCTCTAAGGGACACCCTGCTTTTCCCTTTTATAGGCCAAGGGAAAGCACGTGTTACAACGGGAGAAAAGAGAAGAACGAGAGGGAGAGGAAGTCCTTCAGGGTCGCCAGGCATTTCCTTTCCTTTATGCGGGCCCCGCAGATATGGCCGGTGGTGACAGGGACAGCCCCACGCCGGGCGACTATTCACCTGATGATGCCATGCTCTGTCGTTTGTCAGCGGGTCGTGACATCCCATCCCACCCCGGCGGGCGGCGCGGCGAACCAACGTGCTGATCAGCGGTCGTACAGGGAGTAGGAAGCATAGTGACCATGCGTCCATCACTGTGGGCAATGTGAGTCCCCTGGAATGACATGTCGTGGGGATGGGTCGTGTTGAGACATGACCACTCCCTGTACAATGCCAGAAGTTTGACCTTGGGTTGTACTTTCTGGCCCATAGTGGTTGGCGGCGGCGTGAGCTTCCGTTAGTGAAAGGACCTAGGATGCCACCTAGAGGGGGGTGAATAGGCGTTTCTGAAAATTAACACCTTTAAATGCAGAAACAATTAGAAAAGGGAGTTTCAACTCCAAATTAAGAGTAATACCACCCCTCACAAGTTAGCCATAGAGTAAACAAGGTATAAAGAATATATCTAGAAGCTACAACCCTACAACACAAAGTTAGAACAGAGAATGAATATATTCAGCGCAGGCAGGAAATACCGGACGGGTCCGATATGAATACCGGACGTGTCCGGTATACACGATTTCTGCAGAACAGCCCCAAACTTGCTCCTTTCAATTTCTATCTTCAAACCAAACTACAGGCACCTACTGGGGATGACAATATACACAGAGAACCTGCATAAGAGCTAGAGCAACACAAATATCAAATGAAATGTGAATTGAGACACGATATTTGTTTTACCGAAGTTCGGACTTGTTCGAGTCCTACTCTCCGTTGAGGGGGCTACGGGCGACCCAGCGAAGGTCAGCCCTAGAGGGTACCATGAAGGTCACTCTAGCTAGAGTCTTTTCCAACTCCTTTTTCTCCTTCCACTAGTTGATTCCGAGGCGGCGGAATCGACCGTTACAAACTTTCTAAGGCACACCACAATCTCTCGGGTGCTCTCCGACGACGCCTAACCGTCTAGGACCAAAGAGTCCAAGAGTAACAAATGCGAATCATCAGATTGACAATATGCACAAGTGCTCAAGTGGTTGGATTGCTCTCTTTTTTAATTTCTCTCAACCCACTAATTGATTTGACAATTTGGATCACACTCACTAAGAGAGGGTTTGGGAGAGTTGGCAAAGCTCAAAAATGTGCTAGAGGATCAGCAGAATTAGCAACCTCCAAAGGTGGAGGCTTAGGGGTATTTATAGCCCCCTTGGAAAAACTAGCCGTTTTATAGCCGTTGCCATACCGGACACGTCCGGTATGACTTACACTGCGCCAACGGTAATTGAGTTATAGTAACGTTGTGAGGCGTCGGAACTCCCAATGAATGCCAGAACTTCCGACCGTCGGAACTCCAAACTTACTTCGGAACTCCCGACCCTCAGCACTTTTGAAAACTATGGTAACTAAGTTAAGGTGTGTGAGGTGTCGAAACTCCCGATGCATGCCAGAACTCTCGACCGTCGGAACTCTCGACTCTCAAGGTATTTGAAAACTAGCCATTGGCCTCTGGCCGTCCATACTGGACACGTCCGGTATGACCACCATAGTGAACTCTCCAAGTCAGTTAAGCGCGAGATGTCAAAACTTTCGACCATTGTCGGAACTCCTGACTCACATCGAAACTCCCGACGAACCAACCCGAGAACAACAATTTTACCATTGCTGAGCAAATACCAGACATGTCCGGTATCAATACCGGACACGTCTGATATTGCCAGACCAACAAAAAATAGATTAGCTCTTTTGTCTCTCAAACACTCAAAACTCACATGGGTTGGCTTGAGCACTTATGAAACATTATCTATCAATATGATGCATCCCTCTTAATAGTACGACATACCTATTAAACTCAAGATTAAAGGAAAAACAAATTTATACCGCTTGAGTTGACCTCTTTTGAATTAATGCCGTCTCTTTCAATCTTCATCAAGTAAGGGTGCCAACATATTGATATTGATCTTTTCACTTGAGCATAGCCATCTTGAGCACGTGACTTGATTCCATTCATCAAATATGAATAACTCCAAATGCATCAAGTCACTTCAAACACTTTGTCCAATATAGATTTGATCCTCCACATCAATATAACCATCGTAGCTTGATTAGTACCTCAACTAAATGCAAGTACTTCCTTCTTCACCCTAGCTAGGTTCTTTGGCCGCCAAGGCATCGCTTGCCCTTCACCCTTGCTTAGTACCTCGAAGCCTTTCCTTGCTATCTTCACCATCTCAAGCCATCAAGTCACATCTTGTGTTGAATCATCCATTCATTGGTATTGTTATCTTTTTTATTCCAATTTAGCAAGCATCAAATATGAGACCATTCCATATGCAATCCCCCATGTCTCATTAATTAATTCTTACGAGCTTGCTTTCACATAGTACATGAAAATTCCACAATAAATGAGCCTTTGCATGAATTTCATTTGCATTGTTATCTTGTGCTTGAACTAGATTATTTATACAACAACATATCATTTTTTGCTTTCATTAAGCACTTGTGAGATAACCTATTACCTGTCCACACTTATCAAATGTGTTAGACCTTTAATCACGTTGTCATTAAATCATCCAAAACCCACTAAAGGGCTAGATGCACTTTCAGTTAGAAGCCGTGCCCGAGGGATCAGGCAAGGCGGAACTAACCTGCAGACGCCGAGCGAGGTGGAGCTGGCCCTCAGACGTCGGGCGAGGCGGAGCCAGCCCTCAAACGTCGGGTGAGGCGGAGCCCGCCCCCAGACGTCGAGCGAAGCGAAGACCGCCCTCGGGGGTTGGGCGAGGCGGAGCCCGCCCTTAGAGGTCGGGCAAGGCCGAGCCCATGGCCTTGGTGTCAGGCGAGGCGAAGACCGCCCTCGGGGATCGGGCAAGGCGGAGCCCGCCCTTAGAGGTCGGGCGAGCCTGAGCCCGTGGCCTCGGTGTCGGGTGAGGCGGAGCCAGCCTGCAGATGTCGGGCGAGGCGGAGCCCGCCTCAGACGTCGGGCGAGGCAGAGCCCGCGACCTCTGGGTCGGTTGGAGCTGTAGTCACACCCTTGACTGCCTGGATGGATTAACGTATAACGACCATTAGCCCCTACTCTTCGGGTACCCTAGTATTGGTCCCCGATAGTCATCCTCCGCAGTCTGCATCGGGGCGCCGCGGCCATAGCAGAAAAGCGAGGCTGGAGGGAGTCCACGCTAGGGCTCGGTGCTTCTCAATGTGCTGGCAGTGGCTGTCGGCGTCATCAAGCGGGACGGGCAGAGCAGGGAGCAGTGGGATGGGCGGCGGAGCAGCGACAGGTGCAGCAGTAGGAGTAGCGCGGAGCAGGTGCAAGAGCAGCGACGACAGAACAGACAGGGCGAGCGGCAAGAGCAATGGATGGGACGCGGGGCATGGGACGCGAAGCAGAGCAGGATGGGCCCGGGTGCGGTGCTGCCACGTTGGAGAAGGCCGCGGCGAGCCGATCCCACGATAAAGGCTCCCATGGCGGTCGCATGCGTGCGACACAATGGAGGAGCTCGCATTGGCCGCTGCATGCGGCGGTGGGAAAAGAAAATGTCGCTGACATTTTTTTTTCTTTTTGGAGAAACCATGCTGATGGTGGAACGAAGCAGGCCTATTTGCCCCGATCGCTGCACAGGTCCGAGAACAGGGCGTGTAGATGGACATCCTCACCGGAGCATTATTGTTGTTGTAAGCCGAGACTACTTGTTGCTTTGTTATCTATCATAACAAGACAGAGGAATCAAATCATCCACTGAAAGACTTGTTGCTTTAATTTAATTTCAAAAGTATCGTATATTGCTAGAAGTTGAGAAATCCTTAACTAAAAAGTTTATGTAGATGTAGGCCGTTGGATCCTCAATCTGGCCCTGTCCACGGCCATCCGATTTGACTCATCCCACATTCCCACTACTACCACCGGCCCCGTCCCAGTCAACGCCACCGTCAGTTCAGTTGAGCATGCCATCGCCGTCGCCGGCGGCCGTGCTCGTCAGCAACGGCGCCATCGCTCCACACGCTCCCCCATCCGCCGCCGCCTTCCTCGACTCCACGCCGGGCGCCTACACCACCGCCCGCGGAACCCTCCTCTTGTGGCCACGCCACCTCCGCCGCCTCACCGAATCCGCCGCGCTCCTCGCCCGTTCCCACCCCCACCTGCTCGGCCTCCCCCTCCCCCTCCCCCTCCCCCGATCGCGCGCCCTCGACCTCGATTTCCTCTCCATCCAGTCTCTCGTCAACCCCTCCGTGCGGGTCGCCATCCACGAGATGCACACTCGGCTGCCCGTGACCAAGGACGAGCATTTGGCGCTCACTGCCCTGGTCAGAGGAGCAGGAGCAGGAGCCGATTCCATTTCTGGTTCTTGGGACGGCCTCGACGTCTTCGTCCACGTCGGGACGTATGCCCCGCCGGTCTTCGGAGAGTCGGGGGCCAGACTTGCTGTTGCCGGCAGGGGAAGGGACGCCGCCGCCGCCAAGTACGCGTCCTGGGCCAGGTCGGTGCTGTACTCTACTGTATGTTGCCCTATCTAACTAATGCGATTCATTGCAATCTTCCTGAAAGTTTGTTGCTGCCTAAGCTGCTGAGCTAGTATTCCATTCCTTACCTTTCCTCTGGATGAATGGAGAAAATTGCTATTTCGCCGTTATTAAAGTGGGCTTCGTTCTGTTCTTTCGCCATCCGGATTCGTCCGAATGCTTTGGACTAGTATATCTACTATATTTTGATTTTGAATTTTTTTCTTTGTTATTTCCTTTCCCCTTTTACCCCTCACCCATCCCCGTCAGAACCTTATCTTGTTCTGTTCGCACAAGGACCGGGAGGGAGAGAAGGAACATGAGAGAAGGACACCGCCAGGCAGCGAGGTGGTCGACAGCGCCGCCGCCGCCTCCCCTGGCCAGCCCACCGCGGCCGCCCCGACTCGCCGGCGCGCGGCCAGGACTTGCCGGCGCGCGGCCAGGTCTCGCCGGCGCGCGGGCAGAAAGCTGGTCGACGGTGCTACCGCCGCCTCCCCGTCCTGCCCACCGCGGCCGCCCCCACTCGCCCACGCAGCCTGGTGTCACGACTCCGCCGTCGCCGCCGTGCTTTCAGTAGGGATGAACGATGAACCAGAGGATGGCTCACCCGGAGCGGTCCCGTGGACAGGTTCTTCTATATGTTTATATTCTCAACAACTCTGCTCTGCCTGTATGTCTTTGGGTTTTGCTGGGTGCTCATTGTTAAGATCAGAAATGAAGAGCAGATAACAATTTGGAAGGCAATGGCAAAGACCCCTGCATCTATTGCTTTAATCATCTACACATTCATTGCAGTCTGGTTTGTTGGTGGCCTCTCTGTGTTCCATTTGTATCTCATGAGCACAAATCAGGTAAAAACTGATTCCAAAAAGGATGTATTTATATCCTTGCCTGATGAAGTATGTTGCGCCAATTGCTAATCAGTTGCCCTACTTCTGCTTTGTCGACAACATATGAGAACTTCAGGTATCGCTATGATCAACGAGCCAACCCATACAACAGGGGAGTCATAGAAAACATCAAAGAGATCTTCTTTACAACGATCCCTCCTTCCAAGAACAACTTCTGTGGTAGGGTCCAACAGGAGCATGGTCTGAGGCCTCGTCCAACAAATGGTTTCATGAGTCCAAACATGGGGAGACCTGTATGGCGGTTGTTTCTGGACTTTCTTTTCTTCTTTCTCTTAATTTGAGATGTCTTTCATGTCTATTGTCTGAAGCAGTTGGTTTGTGACGTCTCCAGTTTGGCACTGTCAGGTTTTGTCTGTATATAATCGGAGCAGTAAGCCTAAAATAGGTTTCTGTTGCTTGGATTTGGATGGTAATGGTTGTGAACAATGTCGAACCTTTGCATTACATTAAATGAACATAGCTTGATCTGAGTGCCCATGTTAAGATTAATTTCATTTCTTTGTTTCTTTGGAAATGTTAATTTATCGCTAAGAGTTTTTTTTTGAATGCTAAGTTATCTCGAGTTAATATGCTATAGTATTGTTCCTGCTCTAAAGTTCCTTGACATGTAGAGTTCATGATGAAGAGTAGGGTGCTACACTTCTGGGGCATATTGCTCTAGTATTCATTTTCAACAGTATAAGTAAAGGTTTTCATCTTGTAGCGGTGAGACAATTGTCTGGGGGTTTGGGCAACTGGGACATTCACTACTGTGTATATGGTGCAGTCGTGCAGTAGAAATGAGTCTGCATACAGACTGGAACAGGTAACAAAACAATAACACCCTGGGCTCGTTTGACATGTCGACCGAAACAACTTTGGTAAGCTCAATTGATATGGAAAAATGTCTTCACAACTCCACCGAGAACATGCATTTTCCCTGACAAGAAAGGATGTTTCGCCAAATGCTACCACAGATGGTATTCTTGTCTACTCCTAACACACTTCATTCCTTTTATTAATTTTCAGATAAGTAGAGGTATGGTATCTGAATCTGATCATTACAGCTTGGAGAACACAGGCTTACGCTTCTCCAGGAAGGCTCTGATGGCCTCCTTCAGATCATTCGATCTCATCATACCCGCATTCCATGAGGCTACATGCTCCAGGCCTTGTTCTACAGTCACATCCCTGCTTCTTAGCAAAACCGCCTTGGTTCCCATCACCGCCCATGCCGACTTCTCAGCTATTTCTGAAATTATCACCCAAGTTCAGTCCAAAACTAGTCAAGAATATGACAGATTATGTTCGTGCAGGAGTGAGCTCAAAATAATTTGCAGTTTAACCTAGCATATGAAGTAAAAGAGCACTCATGCACAATTGAACAGACTAACACAAAACCGACAATAGGTACAACACTACGCATTCTCATCATAGAAGGGGAATGAATGTGTAATCTATGGGCACGATCTTTGAAAACCCACAAGACTACCACCGCTAGGTGCCTAAGCCACATGGGTGCCCCTTGGAGATGGATCTATATGAATTCCAGGAGCATAAGCATAATACTCACATGGTGGAAGAACCGTTATACTCCTACAAGCTAGTTAACAGTTATCTTGAGCTTGATATATTGGTGGTACAAGGGTTGTCAAAAGGGCTGTGACGGTCATTGGTGCTCACTAGAGTATAAGTATTGTTTGTTGCTTTCAACTCTATTGCAGTAAGCTTAGTACATCTCATGTTAATCAAGGCAGCGAAGCATGAACAATTGTACTGTATGTAAGAAGAAGATAGATACTAGCAGATGTTAATACCTTTGACGATCTTTGCGACGCCGGCATCCAATTCTTTCTTGGAATCGAAGAACCTGGTAACCAGGCCCATCTCCTTGGCCTCCATGGCGGTGATCTTGCGTCCGGTGAGCGCGAGGTCAGCAGCGTTGCCGTAGCCGACGATCCGCGGGAGGCGCTGCAGCGCGCCGAGGTCGGCGACGATGGCCATGTTCACCTCCTTGAGCACGAACGTGGCGTCCCTGGAGCAGCACCTGATGTCGCAGGCCGCGACGACCTCGACGCAGGCGCCGTGCACCGCCGCGACGACGGGCTTCCGGCACCGCTCGATGGCCATGAGCGCCCCCTGCATGTCCAGGACCGCGCGGCGGAGCGCCTCCGCGGCGACCACGGGGTCGCCGGCGCCCGCGGCGGAGGCGGCGGCCAGCGGGTCCCCGGGGCCCCCCAGCTCGATGCCCGCGCAGAAGTGCGGGCCCGCGGCGGACAAGCTATCATGGGATGGATGAGGGGTAAAAGGGGAAAGGAAATAACGAAAGAAAAATCAAAATCAAAATACGGTACATATACTGGTCCAGGGCATTCTGGCGGTGCGTCGCGTTTGAAAATGGCAGACGGGCGAATCCCATTTGCAGGATGACAAAAGAGCGAAGCCCACGTTTGATAATGGCGAAATACCAATTTTCTCGGATGAATGCATGCAGGATCCGGAAGAGTTTGGAAAAGATGAGGCCTCCTGGGGTCACAGAGCTCTTGTTGACTAGTGACGGGGATCATCATATTCTTGAAGGCGCTGTCACAAACTTCTTTGTTGTCTGCCAGCAGGCGAGTCCAACTTCTTTCTTGTCTATGAATGGATGGCATCCATGTTGCGGTTTTTACTGATAATATGCAAGAAGAATCCTTCTGCACTGACACTTAGCACTTATACTGAATGCCAATGATATTATAGAGTTCTCGGTACTCATCACTTAACAACTAGTCTCATATTATTTTTGTTCACCAGAACAGAGAAAAGAGTATCACCATCCATGTATTGGGAAGGAACAAGTGAAAGTCATGCATTTCCTTTCACAAATTTTTTTTTTTATCAATTCTGGTCAGTTGTATTTTACTTTTTATGTCTGCCTGCCTTATTTGTTGTCCTGTCATCATATAAATGCATGTAATGATTAGAGTTTGAGCTAAAATGACGATCCTTGGTGCCTTCCTATGAATGGATTCTAGGATGTCCAAGCCTCCAAGGAATGACCAAATTTCTTTACACTTTTGAGATTTTGTTGTTGTATTTATCTGATCTGGTCTCTCGAAAAGCACCTGCAACATATTGCCAGCCACATGGATCTTCTCTACTAATGGTGTACACTACAGTTTTTGAACTTAAACAAGTGCATTGTCATGTTGGAATTCTGAAAATATAGTTTTTTTTTCTTCTTTTGTACAATAACTGATGCATTTCTCTATAGGAGGAAAATGAGAGGAATGGGCAATTCTCTAATCAAACAATGGCTACTAAGTTTGAAGTGCAAACAGGGCCACTGAGTGATGGAGTCCTCCCTGGGATTATACGTCAGATAGTGATAGAGTAAGTATTCTTTGACTACTCTGAATTCCACGTGCTTTGGTTTTATCATCTTGTATGGTTTTAGAGAGAGTGAAGCAAATTTCAGGATACTAATAAAAGTAACTGGGAGGGACCTTATGTCTGCTTTGATATTACCTTCTTTCATCTCACAGTTTTGCACTCTATACTTTCTGCACTAGGTCCAGTGGACATGCAGACCTAATAATTGCATACTAAAGGGGTTGCGTAAGAGGGAGTGATTGACACTGTAATCCTGACTGAGATATTGCGAGCTAGAGATAATACCAAATGCTGATGCCTTGTAACAGAAGTTGTATTTCTTTGGACCAGGGTGTGCCATGATATTGGAATCCCAGTACGAGAGATATCTCCATCGTGGTCCAATAATGAATTTTGGAAAGAGCCATTTGTTATAAGTAAGAATTTTCCCTCTCGGATAACACGACCTGCTGGTACATGATGTCCTTATTTTGAGCATTGGCTGCTGCTATTTGGTGTACCATATACATCATACCTGTAGCAGGTAGCTTAAGGCTTATCCAGCATGTAGAGTCAGTTCAAGTACCTTTATTTTGGGAGGACATACAATCTAAAACCTGGAGCGATGTACCTTGGGCGGTGAAGAAGTTTCAGGTACGCAATGCTTATAGCGTCTTTCCACATTTGTTTTTTGTCCTTTCGGTGATTTTAAAAACTGTTTGTAAACTTGTCAAAATTCAAAACTAGGGTGCTGGATGCATTACGACACAAATTCATGTTAGTTCTTCACAAGATTCAGAAAATCCTCTTTACTGCAAACTTGTGACTAGCTGACTCATCATGCAGAGGGAAATACTGAAGAGAGCAGCAAGAGAGGAGTACGACATTAACAGTCTCCTTTGAGTTATGAGCGTCGTTCGTTGATTCATTTGAAGGGTCCATAATGCTGCTAGGGCAATATATAGGTAACTTGGTAGTTATTACATCTCTGTTGAGAACTTGAGATGATATTGTAACACTGTTTTTTTTTTTTGTGTGTGTGTGGATAATTCAGACATTTTGGCTGCTGTGCTTTATTTGTTGGCTAACCAAAACAGGCCTCACCTCGGGGAAGCAGAAGAGGAAGGCAACTGGTGGATAGCGTTGGAGTCCGGATGGGGAGTATGGATTTGGATAGCCTATTGGTTGGGCGGCCACTCATAGCCGGGTAGGGATTTGAAAGTCAAAGGTCCTGTGATAGTTCCTCTGCAAAAAGTGTAGAGGAGAAATTAGTTGATTTGAGGAACTAATTGTCTGTTTCGGATACATGAATACAATGACCAAATGATCCCTGCTGCAGATGCTCACTAGGCAGTAGCGAAGCAACCCCATGCATGCTTATTATGAGGATGGATTAGTTGCAACCCCCTTTTGATCTGTAGCTGCAACTAATTAATCTGATCTGTTTGCCGTGTATGTGTATGTTCTGAGGATGGTGGCATCGTGAATATGAATGGATGAATGAATTTGAGTTCCTCAAATGAAATCATCAAATCAAACTAATCTATAAACAAACAAAATAGTGAGTGAATTGCTCCGAGCATGGAAGGAAGGAATTGCTCCGAACACGCATAACGTTAACGCCCAAGTACAAGATGGCCAAAGCCCACGCAGCGCGGACTCGCATAGGCAGGCCCGGTCTGCCAAGCCCACGCACACTAAGACGGCAACGGCCGGCCCACAACGACCACTCTCCTCGGCCCTCGCAGCTGCATTCTCTCGCCTCCGCCGCCGCCGCCGGCCTTCTCCAAGCAGCCATGGATGAGTGGGTGCGCCAAGCCGACAGCTGGATCCGCCAGCAGCCCCCGGAGCAGATCTATATCGCGGGCGCGGTGGTTGCCCTCACAATCCTGCTGCTTATCGTAGGTACGTCCGCTGCCAAACCTAGACTTCTTCTCAAATTCCCTACATTCTTGAGTACGGAGTATTGTGCTGCCAACGCCCACGGATTCTTATGTGGCCCAGTAGGCATGAAATAGGTGTGTTCAGTTTTGCGGCAGGGGACTGCTTGGGGTGGGATCCCTGGAGAAACATTCTCGCCCGCCTAAATAAAAGCGCCACAGTTGTTACTGGTTAAGTTTTTTTTTTCGATTTAATTCAATCACTGGAGAATAAACTAGTTGTGGATCTGGAATTGCATATTTAGCTCTAGTGTGCTGTCTGCTTCATATATCTGGGTAAAATAAGATGTGACCGACTCCATGCCCTGGATCATATGGGAGCTGATTTGGGCAGTGGAGGAAGAGGCTATACTCCGATTAAATTAAGCAACTACAGGAGAGCAAGCTGCAGTTACCTAATTTATGAGGGGGACAAACAGTATCGTTTATAGCTGTATAAATTAACCAATCTGTGGAGTTTGCGAACATTTATTAGTTTTGAAAATTATAGTTGTGCTTAGAAAGGAAGGACGTAGCGGAAATTTTGAGCCTTGGTTCATTCAGACTCTGAGGTGTCATTGTGCCACAAGTTTGAAGACTTCAACAGGGTTGTTTTGATGTAGTAATATAGATTAAATAATTGAAAATTAGGCCCATGGTTTTATTAGCAATAGTTAGTGTGCTTGATGATTTAGTATTTACAAGTTCTTGAACATGAGGTCTCTGATGATGGCATGTTTATGTTATGAAGTGAAGAAGGGTTTTTGCTTTTTGTTCAGAGATACCTTATGATCTACTCCCTCCGTTCCAAATTATAAGTTGTTCTGGCTTTTCTAGATACATAGCTTAACCTAGAAAAGCCAAAACGACTTATAGTTTGGAATGCTATACATGAGGTGTCATGTGTCATGCTCTACATATTATCTGTTTCCGCCATGTTGCTTGTCAAGATCTATGCTTTATCATACAATTCATTACATTAGAGTGGTGACTGGTGAGTGCTAAGCAATTACTTTGTCTGCCTTTATATTTCCACAGCATCTTGTCTGAAATCCTCGAAGTCAAATACTATAGTGCTATCCGGGCTTAGTGGCAGTGGCAAAACTACTATTTTCTACCAGGTAACTGCTGTTCTTTTTGTCTATGGGGTGTAGGGTTTTACAAGTGAAGGACAAGGTTGTAGTATCTAGTTTGCAAAATAATCTTGTCTGAACGTCATTTTGTGCATTAAATTCTAGCAGGACATCTCTTTCTTATGTGTTTGGATTTTGTTTTTACATATAGTATAGTTGGTTTGGTTTGATTTGACTATGCTCATATCTGATTCTAGAGGCACTGCCTTGCGATACCATTAAAAATCAGGATTATATATTTTTGTTACTTTTTTGTCTATTAGACCATTTGGTATTCATATCAACACCGTTGTAACAGGTAGGTGGGTTGTACTATCTTTTATTTATCTGCTAATTGCCTAATTCTGTGTCTGCTTGTCAGCTTCGGGATGGATCATCACACCAAGGAACTGTGACTTCAATGGAAGAAAACAATGACACATTTGTGCTGCATTCGGAGCAAGAAAGTGTAAGAAACTTGTAGAGTTAATTCTTTTTCAGACATATTGAGATAAAAAATAAAATGGATAGCATAGTTTTTTTTATGAAGAAACATGCATTTCTTGACTGCAACATTTTTGCTAAACCTTCTTCCTATTGCCCTTTTCAGAAAGGCAAAGTAAAACCTGTGCATGTTGTTGATGTCCCTGGCCATTCAAGGCTCAAGCCCAAGCTTGATGAAGTCCTGCCTAAAGCAGCTGGGGTTGTTTTCGTTGTTGATGCTCAAGATTTCTTCTCTAGCATGCAAGCTGCTGCAGAGTAATTTTTGTGCCCTCTGTTTTAGTATTTATCAAATAACTTTGGTGTCTATATCATCTACTTTTACTTGCTTTTGTGCTGGATTGAAATTAGCAGTTTGATTAGGAGCTTTCTTCATATCCCAAAATTGCAGAAATTATTGTGTTTGATTAATTTCTTATTGTAGTTAACATTGTGTGACTAGCAGCCTTCTCCATATTCTCAACATTTCATAACAATTACTCTGTTTGATCATTTGTTAATGTTATTAAAATTGCAGAAAAAATACTCTGTTTGATCATTTGTTAATGCTGTTAACATTGCATAACAATATTACCATCCTTTTGCAGGTATCTGTATGACATTCTGACAAAGGCAACTGTAGTGAAGAAAAAGGTTCCTGTGCTTATATTCTGCAACAAGACAGATAAAGTTACAGCCCACTCAAAGGAGTTCATAAAGAAACAGTTGGAGAAAGAAATGTAAGGACAACTCTCTCGTCCCAACATTTATGGTACTTGCATAATTAGAATTTGAATGACTCAAACCCAGTAGTCAATAAATGCTGTGATAATGGATCGTATTCCTAGATCTGATGTGCAACAGGAATGTATCCAATGACTTATACATGATAATAATCTGCAAAGATATATATAATTTATTTGGGTTGGGGAGTAGTAGTTCTTGCATATCCCCGTTTCTTATCCCAAACAGATCTATAACTCGTAGCCACCTTTAACTTTAAGCGAGCATGCAAAACATATGTACCAGTCTCCTACTGATGTGAAATATTAATAAATTCACAAGGTTTCTAATGCCTGCCCTTCTTTCCCATGTTGTAGAAACAAGCTTCGGGAATCAAGGAATGCCATATCATCAGCTGACATCTCTGATGAAGTCCAGCTCGGGGTCCCTGGAGAGGCATTCAACTTCAGCCAGTGCCAGAACAAGGTGGCTGTTGCTGAGGGTGCCGGTATGACTGGTAATGTTTCAGCTGTCGAGCAATTCATCCGTGAACATGTGAAGGCATAGATTGTTCTTATTGTTCTCAGGGCTGCGAATGATTCACCTGATGAGGCAAGACAGGTCCTCTGACGATGTTTTGAGGCACAATCATATTCTGCACCGCTTCAGCTAACCCATGTTAGAGGCGTTACATGTTGATTGTTAATTAATGCCTGACAGTCATCGGGTATGAATAGAGGCAGCTAAGAACTGTCTCTGGCCATGGTGGTTTTGCTTGATAAGGTTGATATTTCCCTGATTTTTACCAGTCTCTGTTCTAAACTCTGGTTGTAGTTACAAGCAAAAGTCCAGATTTCTGACTCTGTTTTTCGGAACTGACTGTTTTTCGGAAGCAACTGTTTTATATGGTGAGACACTGTAAGACAGGCCTCACCGTTCGGAAGCAGAACACGGAAGGCAATTGGATAGCTCATGGGGTAGTTTGCAAAAAGGAAAAGGAGAAATTGTATAGTTTAAAACCCATGTGTTTGTGCATCAACATTCTTTTCCGGTTTCATCTACAAAGAGTTCTGATAATCCATCCCAGGATCTATTTGATTTGTAGCTGCAACTATTGTCGCCGAGTATGTTTTGAGAATGGTCCATGGTAGGACCATGCATCAATATGAATTTCGGTTCCTCAAACTGCACTCTGCTTGCGCGCGATGATGGACCAAAAAATAAATAAGATTGTTATAGGAATCGGATGGGATGCATCAGGTCTATAACTATAATTCTGGTAGCATCAGGTCTATAACTATAATTCTGGTAACAATCGTTGCTTTGCTTGCATCGGTCAAGAGTCAAGACTGATCGAAGAGCAAGACCATGCATCAAGTTGCTTGGTGGTTACACTTACACTCAAGCAATCATATTCCTAAAAAATCACACATTCAACCAAAAAAAAATCCTTCAAAACTTAAAAATGCCTTCTGAATAACCTTAGAACAACTAGAGATCTAGCCTTTAGGTCTTGCATAACTATCATTGTTGATGACCAAAATTTGAGATGGTTATCTGAAGCGGTGCATAACCATCATCGTTGCCTTCTGATAACCTTAGAACAACTAGAGATCTAGCCTTTAAGCTGGCTTAGCTGGTTCCCTAAGCCAGCTTAGCTAGATCATAGATTGGACGTCACCATTGTGTAGCACTCATTGACCTGAGTAAAATGTATATGTAATCTTAGTCGAATTCGGGTGGGAGCAAAATGGCTATGGAAAGTCCATACTTGTGAAAACCAGCTAAACCTTTTTTAAAGTTGGCAAAGCTAGATTTTAGGAAAGTCTGAGTTAAAGTTGTAATTTAGCACGACTGTGTAATAAATTATTATGACTTGTTCCCAGGGTAAACCTCCCCACCCAATAAATATAAAGGGTCACCACCACTTGATGGCCTCGAACTGTATCTATTAACATTTTTATATTTTGACACCCTTTTGTATTTTTATCCCGTAAGCCTACTTTTTCAACCCCATCTGATGTTCTTATCTCATCTCCATGTCATAAGAAGGAATCCTAGTTGGCCTATTGAGCCTAGTAGGGAACATTGGAGTGAGTTTGCTCAAGTGGGACCTCTCTCAGGTGAGCGTTCGACGGGGTCTACTGATGGACCTAGTTTGTCGAAACTGGCTAGGCTAGTTTCTAAATCTGGCAAGCCGCAAAGGTGTGTATGTGAGAGATGCATGTTGTGTGTGCTTGTGTGATGGCGTGTTCTAGCATCGACCGTAACTGATGTGACTGTCACCACTGTTTGTTTTTCAGGTAGGAAAGGGGGAAACAACCATGCAAGGACGAGAGGCTTGTAGTTCAAGATGAAGTGCGAGCACTGCACCGTCGAGCTTGTCATGATTGTTAGACTCTGCCGTTTCTGTTGTATGCGAACGGAAGAGAAGACCTGCAAGGCATCTCGGTGTGGGCTGCGCCATCCATAAGACCATGCATGGCTCTCATAAGACCATGCATGCGTCATCAGCTAGCAGACGCGCCGCGCGGTTGCTTTCACGGAAATCCGCCGCCGTTTCCACTGCACTGTCCGTTAGCTGGCTTTCCATCTGTCCAGCCCACTGTATGTATACTGGGCTCTCACACCATCCATCCATCTGTTTGCCTCGCTCACTCCCTTTCCTCTCTATAAAAACCAAAGGAGGCACTCTCAAAGCATCATCTCTCTTTCTGTCCCTTCTTCCCAGTGACAAGAGGAAGCTAGGCCGACACAACATCCAGTCCGTCCCGTGTACTCTGTGATCCTTCTTGGTGTTTTGATACAGGTTGGTTGACAGATGTGTTGATTTTCAGAGATTTTGATAGTTCTCTTTGCTTTACCTGCTAGGATCGATCTATCCTTTATTTGGTGGGTGGGTGCATATATGTAAGTGCTTGTTCATGTATCTATGCTATATTTGCTACAGCTTAGCGGAAGGAAAGATCCATGGACATGAGCTCCAGCACCACCAGCGGCACTGCAGCAGCATCAGCTCCCCACAACCACCAGCAGGTAACTTGGTGATCGCCTCCTTGCGCTCGATCATCCCTTTCATGTTGGCTACTTTCTTTCCATATATAGATCGATATGCAAGTGAGACACGAACATATTTGTTAACCTTTATATATGTTTCTTCTTCTTCTTCTTCAATCTATGATACAAGTTCGTTTCTTTCTCTTGATTTCAAGTAGCTAGCAGGCTAGCTCACTGCTAGAATATTCTCCATGAATCAATTGTTGGATAACCTTCCAAATTAATTCAAAGTTTCCTAAACTTTTTTTATTTATTTCAGCCTCTTGATTTGTTAGTCTATAGTGTGCATCATTAACAAGATTCTCGAATTTATTTAAACAAAGTTGTCACTGCACTTTTGGGGCGATAGGATGTTTACACCATGTATCCCTCTTCTCTAACTTTGGCGACACTTACGAGATTAAGGTTCAGGGTTGGTGCTCACCATAGTCCCGTGAGCCTTGAGGGAAATCCTATGGTGGCAGAGTGGTGGTGGAGGTGGATGTGATAGGATGAGGGCTAGAGGGTGACAACGTAACGACATCCTAGAAAATCCAAGTTAATATCACGGTAGATGTAGCGATGATAACCGATAGGGAGCCACCATAGATGAAGAGGGGCGATGGCGTGCAAGGATGAGAGCATGATGGAGAAGGTGAATAAGGCACTGTTGGTGGGATGGAGGGGATTAAGTCTGCGAGGGTATGGTGTCTGGTTGGCGTCGAATGCGATGCAGGTGAGACACGAACATCGGCATATCGAGCATGGGGGCTCAAGCATGCCAGGATGACACCCATCATCCAACACGGGTGAGCGAGTAGTAGGGGGCACAAGAGTGTACGTGTTGGGTACGGTACCGGTGGCAGCATGCATGGGTAACGAAAATTAGGCTTAAATGGGGGTAGGAAAATGAGGCATTGGATCACAGTGACTGGCAACTTAATATTCAGGTGTTGGGCTTCCTAATGGCAAGTAGGTAATTGGTATGATCCCTGTGAGAGGATGTGGATTGGTCAAGACAAAGTAGGAAAATGGACCATCTTATGTGTATCATGGATTGAGCGTTGTACAATTTAGTGGGGATAGAGAGGATGAGGCACGTTGGAGTGACTGGTTTGTGTCGAAAACGATGTAGGTGAGAAGCATACATGGGCATATCAAAGATGAGGGCTTAGGCGTGGCAGGGTGTCTCTCAGTATCCAACACTAGTGAGCAAGGAATTGGCACTAGTGTGGGGCTGGGTGAGGGCAGGAGTGTGTTAGGTATAGTAGTGACGGCACCGTAGGTGACTATAGGGAGGTGGAAAGGAGGCGACTCAAGGGGTGTTTAGGGTTAAAAGGGGTTGCAAATAGACTATTGGATTAAATTGATTGGTGTCCAAAGATTTTGGTGTCAGGTTTCATGAAGTACACAAGTGGGCTAGGGATTGAGGTCCTATGGGATGATGAGATCAGGAAAGACAAAAGTGGGACCTATAAAATACATATTTGGTTTTGGTGTGTCATTACATATGTAGTACTAGCACACAACACAATAATCTACCATAGAAAAGTTTGATTGTGGTTATCACACATTCTAGCCACTATAGAAAATTGTCACTTTATTTCCATCTAAAAAGGTAGTACACATTTCATTCTATGGTTTTGAACAAGCTTGTGCTTCATGATATTTAATTTGTTAAATCAGGAAGTTGGGTGATATGTGTAATACTATATCATTATTTCTCTTTGCTTGTGGCGCTAATAATGGCTCTAACACATGTTAATAATTTTTGCATCCACAATTTATTTGGTGCAGGAGGCGATGGTGGCATCCCCCATTATAAAGGACGAAGCTCGGAGCCCAAAGCATGCACAAGTCACGCAACAGGCAAGTGGCAGTGTTGAGCGTAAGCCGTGGCCGCAGCTGCCTGAGGCGCTCAGGTGCCCACGCTGCAACTCCAACAACACCAAATTTTGCTACTACAACAACTACAGCATGACACAACCACGCTACTTCTGCAAGGCCTGCCGCCGCTATTGGACACATGGTGGCGCCCTCCGCAATGTCCCCGTTGGTGGCGGGTGTCGCAAGAACAAGCGCGCCTCTGGATCCGTCTCAAGCTCCGGCACCTCATCGTCCTCATTGGCTGCCTATGCACCATTATCCCCCGGCACCAACACCAGCTCTAGCTCCAGCAAGATGAGTACCAACACACAGCTGATGATGGTGCCTAACATGATGATGCCCGCCCCAACGATGATAGGCTTATTCCCCAATGTGCTCCCGACACTTATGTCAACAAGTGGGGGCGGCGACTTCAACTTCACCATGGACAACCAGCATGCCTCCCTGCCCTTCACGCCAATGTCACTATCCAACCAGGCATCAGTGCCAGTGCTAGCCGTGGGAGGGAGTGGGACAATGCCATCTTTCCTAGATATGCTAAGAAGAGGGCTTTTTCCTGGTAGCAGTAGCTACAACGCATGTCTCGCGGTGAGTGGCGGCAACAACGGAATGGAGATGCCATTTCCTCTGCCATCATATGGTGCAATGCATGGGCCTGGGTTGAGTGGCTCAACCACTGATGATGCTAGGCAGCTCGTGGGGACTCAGCAGGGAGTGAACAACGACGGTGGTTTTGCAGGATCAGCTGGAGTGCAGGAGGAGGAGGAGGAGGAGGATAACAAGGCCATGGTGAAGAGCAGCAAGAACAACAATGGTGGGTCATTGTTGGACCGCTACTAGACCAAGCCCAACAACAACAACAACAACAACAACAAGGGGTAGCAGGGGTAGTGTGCCAAGCCGTGAAAGTGTTGTTGCTACAAACAATGCAATTGGATAGTAGTACCGGTGAACTTAGGAGAGTCTAGTAGCCTAGGACGCATGCATTTTTATTTAGTTTTGGTCATGATGGCAAGTCATCATGAATCACCACCATTTTTGTTCATTTGCATGCTTTAATGAGTTGCAGTAATCTATATATCATTGGACAAATAATCATTTGTTTGGATCATCAGTTCCACTCGATATTTTCTTCATTTCTCCGATTCTTTAATTTGTTAACTAGTCCATAGCTTTTTCAAGTTTAGTACTTAACTTGGATGGATGAAGCGGGATATTTAACATGCATTTGGTAGCTAGAAGCGTAGAACCCTACCTATGTACTATTGGTAAAAACAAATTGTTGCTGCAGATGTCTATCTTTTGAATGTTTTATTCCTTTTATTTCAGCTTTCAATGAGACACATTAACAACCCTCGGTATACATGAGTATATGCATGGACCTCTTACTATCTTACATATGTGCATGGTACATAACTACTGCTACTTGCTTCATATATACTATAGTCTATATCTGGCAGACACAAGTTATGCATGTTTCACAAGGTGACATTGTTCTTCTTAAGGTACCTTGGTGGTAAGATCCGATAGATCAACCAGGTACATATATATAGAAAGAGAATCCACATGTTATATGATTCATCATATATTATTAACAATATAGAATATAGTATTGGAAATTAAATACAAAAATAAAAGAATGCGCTACAAGCTAGGAAAGTTACAAGTTGAGTAGCGGTGGCGCGCATGCCTTGGCTTCCCAAGAAAATACAATACACTAGCAAGTGTCGTGGCCATGAGGTGCTTCATTAGATTTGAACTCCTACTAGGCCTTGCATGCATGTTTTCCATCCTTGTATATAGTACGGAAAAGACACATCTTGCTATACCATTGTACATACAACGCCTATAGCCTACCTAGAAGTTGGATGCAAATATAACACACACACACACACACACAAATGCAAATCAATCTAGAGTTGCATTGTAAACTATAGACTCGTTTGACATAGCTCTACTATGAGATCTAGGTTGGATATGCAGTCTGAAGCAAAAATAATGTGGTTTACATATTTGTAACTGTGGTTAGTCTAAATTTAAACAAATGGTATATTTAAAAGAAGTTTACGTACTTCTAGATCTAAATTCAAGATTTCTCATACTAACCCAGTCCTAAAATAATCCATAGATCTCTTAAGGGATGCCGACGAGAAGTTCTCTTAGTGAGAAGGTATGTTGCTCACCTTATCATGCATGAAGTCGAGTCAGATGATCAAACCATCCCACTGGGCTTGCCAAAACCGATAGCTTTGACCAACTTTCACTTGCTTATTTCTTCTTGATGTGTCCTAGGGAACAATTTCCTTTTTGCCGACCATCTCGGCTCCACATTGACTTGCTTATATGCCAAAAATTCACTCCCATTGCACCATGTGTTCGTGCGATCAACAACACATGGTGCAATGTGAGATTTTCCTGTGGTGAGCGAATGTGAAATTTTCTTGCGCCCCTAGTCATCAATTTTTCCTGTCTCAACCATGGCCATGACTCCAAGCTTGGTCTTCTCAAGATCTAATGAGGATGTAGGGAAGGTGGGTGTATGCATATGCATGTAAGCTGTGTAATTGCATCAAGCATTGCACTGAAATGATGACTTTTGTTTCTCCACTGTGTTAAAACTCATATTGCAAGGTCTCATTACTTGCATTTTTTGCTATTGTGTTGTCACACCCAATTTTAAGGATAAAATAGGATGCAAAATCTTATATGCGCCCAGAGATCAATCACACACATAAGCCGATAAATTATAAATAGTATCATCACAAGTGTTTATTACATCAAGAATAATAAGACAGAGTCTTCACATAAATGTAGCGGAAGTATAAAGAAAAATCTCTCGCAGAAGCTCCATATCACAGGGATGTCAACTGGTTGACCACAAGTCTAGTAATCCTCAGGAAAGTCGTCATCACCATAGCCATCTGTTACCCATCCGGGATTTTTATCTAAATAATAAAAATAAACAAGCATAAATATGTGTCGTACTCAACAAGTGTAACATGGGGTTCATGAGGCTCAAAAGGCTTGACACAGGTTTAACAATATTCAGCTTTTAGTTGTCACCATTTTAGCATAAGAGTAGCAACAAGTTGTTTCAATCCCAAAGTAAAACACATGCTCAATGTAAACATGAATAATAAATAGCATAAACGGATAATTCTTAGTGATCATCTATTCCATAAATGTTTCAAGGCCACTTGTGACCGAGAGCACGACTGATATACCAGTTTTACACTCTGTAGAGGTTGTACACTTTTACCGTGAGTCATGATACCCATATGCCCGGGTTAATTACTCCCAAAATACTTCCAAGATGAGCAGGCAGGGTTCACCATGAAGCCTTTCAAAGGTTCATCTAACAAGTTAGGGCCATTAGATTCACTCGGCAAACAGATATAGGAACACCCCTGTCGAATGGCACAATTCCCTCACGGCTATACACATAAGAGTAGAGGTTGTCCTATACCTGATTCATCAAGCCATTCTTACGCCAATAAAGGTAACCACTAACAAGCTAGAAAATGTCCCCATACTGAGCTAAAGCCAGAGCCATGTAGCCCTCACAGTTGTACTGTAAGTCCTGGATGATCACTTACAGATAAGTCCTTAGGGAGAGGAATCTAAAGTATTTAGAAAGTAGCTAAACACTCCAGCCCTCTGTTTCCAAGTTGCTAAAACGTCATGTTTTAATGTTTATTGCATATACCATTAGTCAAGTTACAAGATCATGGTTTAGTTGAGCACTAGCAAAGCTACCCAATGCATATCCCATAGGAGTCAAGGTATAGGTTCAATTCTAGGGAATCCCTATCAAGGTGACACATGCAACATGAATTAAATGTATTAAAGTTGATAGGAAACAAGGATGATCCCATGCTATACTTGCCTTGAACAAAGTGCTCCTGCTATTCCTGCTCGTCAAAGTAGTACTCTTGATCACCCACGAATTGCTCACCATCTATACTCGATAACCACAGCAACATACAAGCATCCAGAAGCAATCATGTAAAGAAAACAAAGGCTATAGATTAGAATAGTACACCAATCAGCATAAAATCTAGATGAAAACTTTATAAAACGAATCTACGTCTCGCTAAGATCACACAGACGCGAAGATCATAAAATTCGGAGCTAAAACAAAGAAGTTATGAATTAAACAAGGTTTCATTTAATAAAATAGTAGATTAAATCTAACCTTGAATTTTAAAAGTTGAAAACATACCTAACAGTAGTATGAACATGTAGATTATGGAATTACGAACCTAACGCAAGTTAAACGGATCAAATCAGAGTTAAAACGAAGATTTTATGGCCTACAGAAAGTAGTGACAGTTTTGTAAATAGATAAAACTTAATTTCCGAATTTAAAATAATTAAAACCTGATTTTAAATCTGCCTAAGGACTGCAGATATAATTTAAAGAAAAGGCAAGGGCTCTTTAGAATAAATGCAGGGATGGTGGGTTAAGATCTAAATAATTATAAGGGCCTTTTTGCAAAATGATAGACGAAGGGGTATGTTCTAATCTCGGCCCTTGATTTTGGATCGGATGGTTGGAAATAAACCAGAGATAGAGCTGACGGCGAGGCCGGCGGCGAGTTCCGACGGTGGTGCCATGGCCAGAGGCGGGCGGCGCACATGGGATATGACCTATAGACCATGGGGAAACAAACTGAAGGCATCAAGAGAAAGAGGAGATCAAGGCGAACTCACTAAGATCGAAAGTAAGGACGGGGATGGACCGACGATGCACGGCGGTTGCTCGACTCGATGGCAGCAGCGGTGCTAGGGCTATGGTTTTGCTGTGGCTCAAGCGAGGGCGGCGGCTTGCTCTAGGATTAGGAGGAGGCGGTGTGCGCAAGGGCCGCTATTTATGGGCGGCTTCGGCGTGCGGGTCACGCCACGACGCGACGTAGATGAGGCGAACTCAGCGGCGATGGCGGTCGTGACCGACCCAGTCTCGCATGGGGAGGAAAAAGAAGACGACTGGCCAGTGGGGTCCGCCTATTAGCGTCAGCGGGAGAGGGGAACGGTGCGGGCGCGCTGCCGAGCGGGCCACGGGCGAAGCTAGGCCAGGAGAGGAAGGGTGAGGGCACTGGGCCGGGAGCGAGGCCCATGCAGGGGAGTGAGGGAGAGAAGGCGGGCTACGCCATGGGCCAGCAGTCCAAATAGAGGGAGAGGGCAAATAAAACTCATTTTCTATTTTCTTAACACAATTTCAAATCCAATTTAAACTCAAATTCAAATTCTTTTGCAAATTCCAATCAAACCAAAGCATCACAAAATAAATGTGCAGCAACATGGATGCACACACATGTATGTTGACCTATATTCGATTTTATTTTTAACAAAGTTATTATTTTCTTAAATTTAAATGCTCATAAAATACATAATTAATTCATTTTCTCCTATTTTAAAATCATGCAAATTTTACGGTGTTACAATTCTACCCCCCCTTAAAATGAATCTCGTCCTCGATATTCGGACGATGCTTACTCAAAAAGCTACGGGTATGTTTTCCTCAGATCCTCTTCTCTTTCCCAAGTAGCCTCATCTTCTGTATACCGATTCCACTGAACCTTACACATCTTTATATCTCGGCTCCTTATAACCCTTTCTATCGTCTCCAAAATCTTTACCGGAGACTCCTCATAGGTAAGATCTTCCTTAACTGTAAGCTCTTCTAAGGGTATCTGCTCCTCTGGTATACACAAACATTTCTTTAATTGGGACACATGAAACACATCATGTACACCTAACAAGCTCTCAGGCAATTCCAACTGATAAGCTACTTCTCCACGTCTCTCTAAAACCTTGAAATGTCCAATATACCTTGGTGCTAACTTTCCTTTCATGTTAAACCTTCTCACACTTCTCATTGGTGACACTTTTAGGTAAACATAATCCCTTTTTTCAAAAACTAATTCTCTTCTTCGAGTGTCAGCATAACTTTTCTGTCGAGATTGTGCCACTCTCAAGTTATCCCTAATCATCATTACTTGCTCTTCTGCATCTCTTAAAACATTCGGTCCGAACACTTAAGTTTCTCCCATTTGATTCCAAAACAATGGGGTTCTACACTTTTGTCCATACAAAACTTTGAAAGGTGCCATCTTGAGACTCTTCTAATATCTGTTGTTATACGAGAACTCAGCATAAGGCAAACTCTTGTCCCAACTTGAACCATACTGCAATGCACGAGCTCTCAAAATGTCCTCTAATATCTGATTAATCCTCTCAGTTTGCCCATCGGTCTGAGGGTGATACGCTGTACTGAAATTCAACTTTGTTCCCAATGAGGTATGTAATGTTTGCCAAAAGTGTGACGTGAATTGAGTACCTCTGTCAGACACGATCTTCTTTGGAACACCATGCAGACATACTATTCTTTTCATATATAATGCAGCCAATTGGGGTCTAGTATAGGTAGTCGTGATCGGTAAGAAGTGAGCAACTTTAGTTAACCGATCCACTATCACCCAAATTGAATCATAACCTCTCTGAGTGCGTGGTAACCCAACAACGAAATCCATACCAACTTCTTCCCACTTCCACTCAGGTATCTTCATTGGTTGTAATAATCCTGCAGGTCTTTGATGTTCAGCTTTGACTCTTTGACAGGTATCATATATAGCAACATACTCAGCAACATCTCTCTTTAGTACGTACCACCAATACTTCTCTTTCATATCCAAGTACATCTTGGTACTCTCGGGTGTATAGAGTAAGCAAACTCATGTGCCTCACATAGAATTGCATCCTGTATAGCCTTATTCTTAGGCACATATAGTCTTTTCCCAAACCACAGAGTTCTATTATCATCCATATGGAATCCTGGTGCCTTGCCAATCACTATGTTCTCCGCTATCTGTCGGGTTCATAAACCTAGGGTCCCTCATTGATCGGCTTCCCAGCAAAGGCTCGGCCCAACAAACGACGTCGCGAACAATGCGCAACTACTAGGCCGGCCCAAATACCTAAACGATAGGCCAAAAGGGTGATCCAATCTCCGACCGGAAGGCCTCGCTAAGGAGGAATAGCGCTCTCTTCCGACTTCGGCCCGCCTCTTCGACCAGAAGGCCTCGCCAAGGAGGAACAACGCTCGCTTCTGACTCCGGCCTGCCTCTCCAACTAGAAGGCAGGACAATACCAACAGGACATGTCAGAAGAGTGCCCTACAACCTTCTAGGCATGTCAGAACCCAAGCAGTGTTGTGGGTGCCGACATTTACCCTATAGTGTTGTGGGTGCCCGCAAACTCCCATACTAGACAAGCACGGTAAAACCCCTTGCATGCCTCTGGGCATCAACAGTATGGCAGGCACCGACATCTGCCATACCAGAAGAAGACGACGCAACCTCCCACATGCATCTAACATTAACAGTGTTATGGGCGCCTACAATCATCTTGTACCCGATGGCATGGGCAACGAGACTTAGCATACGTACACACTCTCTCTCACACACACACACTTGTAAGGCCATCCCCTTCATCTATAAAAGGGGATGCGCTCTCTCCCAAAGTGGGGAATCAACTCTCCAACAACTGAAACACACTCCAATGATCCGAACAACCAAGGATCCCAATAGAGCATACGCTCGAACACTTAGCACATAGCGGAGCTCCCATCACTCTCAGCCCTTCAGACCGAAGTCTGACCAGACCTCTTGCACCCCCATCTTTCTCCCTTTCATTTGTAACCCCACAGCAAACTTTGAGCACCTAGGCTCAGGAATAAAGTCACCGACCGACTCAAACTGGACGTAGGGCACGTTGCCTGAACGAGTATAAACCATGTGTCATTGAGTGCTAGGCCACATCCGATCACAACGTACGACAAAACTACAAATATTTATGTGTTGGTCACTTTCTGCACCGACAGTTGGCTCTATCCGTGGGGAGGACGCTATACGTTCACACTTTTTGGTCATCGGATGGCCCACTTTTCCGCCACCTTCACCATGGCAGGCTCAAGCGATATGACTCGCTTCGGCTCGTTAGAGTTTCCTACACTCCCACCTGTTGGGACATGGGTTCCACCCGTCTTCGAGCCGTCCTAGGCCTTCCTCTTCAAAAGCCTAGACTTCGTCACCGACCGGCTCGGCGTACTACACCTCCGCGAGGGGCGCCCTCCATCGGCTCTAGGACACATGATGACTTCAACAATGAGGCGCCTACGCTTCATTCCAAGCAAACGCTCTGCTCAAACCCCGCTGTGAGTAATGTACATGCTGTTATTTACTCGCTATTTACTATCTTCCGCCGATTATTCGGAGGGACTGCACTGTCCACACCGCAACCATCGTACGACCGGTACCCCTACGACCTTGCATCCCCCATAGATGCGTACGCTTGGGGGCTCCAAAGGATGCTGGCACCGCCCCCTCTCACATCCAAATTCGTGGGAATGGCGAGCTATGCTCCCACCACTTTCCACGAACTCCTGGATGACGAGGTTGAGAGCGATGGCTCTAGCATCAGCGATGTGGCACCTAGCCACCGTCTGTCCTGTGAGTGCACTATGGCAAATGCTCCGGGATAGCCGTGCGGTGGTAGCGGAGTCCATGCAGACTCACACCCCTCTGGACCCTCATGCGGGGGCCCTCGCGCTAGCACAAGAGCACACCAAGGAGCTACAACAATGGCGGCAGAACCAGCCGCCACCTGCACCGGCATGCTCGATGCAGCACGTTGTGCCCCATGCGCGTAACCCGGTGAGCGGCACCTAGGGTCGCGCCCGCCAGGTCCACCGTGACATCATGGATGAGGGGAATGATCCCCCATAGTTCGCTCAGGCTAGCCAGAACATCGCCGCTACGACAATGCTTCTACGCGGTGTTCCCGAGCCCGTCGACCCCCAGGAGTGGGCGGTCCAACGGAACCTCTGAGCGCTGGTGGAAGCCGCCACCATTCAACAGGCGGAAAGCTCCGCATCGTGACTCCAACTCATAGCCTCTCTCCCCACTAGGGGAGTAGGTACGCACCAGATGGATCACTCCATCCGCTCACTGCTATAGCCGCCAAGCGTGGCACAGGAGGCCATAGCTGCACCGTGGTCTGACCTGGCGCTTGCTCCACACCGACCATCGGTACACGAATGGCTTGGTCCGAACCAAGACGCTCGTAGCGTCATCAGCAACCAACATCAGGCTCAGCATGATGATGACGTCCATCGGGTGGCGGTGAGGGCGGGCGACATGGGCCTCGGCTAGACCATTGAGGGGACCGGTGAAACGCGCCCTAGGCATGGTCACTGGCCAGATGACCAGAGTCCCAGCCCAGGTGACCTGGGACCATGGGCCTTTGGCCGACAGATCTAGAGAGCGTTGTTTCCACAGTGCTTCCGACCGCCCACCAACATCGCCAAGTACACTGGGGAGATGAACCCTAGTATATGGCTCGAAGATTTCTGACTCACCTGCTAAGCCAGAGGGGTGGATGATGACCATTTCATCATTCAATATCTCCCTATCTGTGTCGAGGAACATGTTCGGGCATGGCATGAATTCCTCCCGCATGACAGCATCCGCGACTGGGCGGACCTCAGGAGGGTCTTTGTTAGAAATTTCCAAGGGACGTATATCCGCCCTGGTAACTCCTAGGACCTCAAGAGCTGCCAGTAGGAGCCCAGCGAGTCCCTATGGGATTACATCTATAGGTTCTCCAAACGATGCAACTCCCTTCCTGATATCGTCAACGCGGACATCATCAATGCATTCCTCTCTGGGACAACCTGCGAGTCCCTAATCCACAAGCTTGGGTGTCTGAAGCCCCGTACCACCCGTGACCTGCTCGACGTCACCACAAACCACGCCTCTAGCGAGGAGGTGGTTGGAGTGGTCTTCAACGGAGGCCGGGACAAAGGCAAGGCCAAGCACGAGGACCAAGATGAGGGCCCCTCCATGCAGAGGGCCAAGAAGAACAAAAAGGATCAGCGCTGACCAGCCAACACTTCGTTGGTCGCCACAGCTGATCACACGGGCAAGCAGCCCTAGCAGGGCCTGTCTGACCACTTCAACAAGCTCATGGATAGCCCATGCACCAACCATGCCTACCCCGTCAAACACCTCTACAAGGACTGTGAGCTCCTCAAACGTTCCATGCGATAGGCCAGTGGGCCGAAAGAAGGATGAAAGGGACCGTGATGCCTAAGAGGGGGGAGGGGTGAATTAGGTAACTTAAAATTCTAACTCCTAAACTATGGCCTCTTTTTCTAACCCTAGCAAAACCTATGCAATAGATAAACTATCTAGATGTGCAACTGTGGTTTTGCTAGTGTATAGCTATCTCTACCGCAAACGTAGTAAGGTAAACAATGTAAATGCGGAAGCTAAAGAGCAAGGTAGAGATATGCAAACTCCCGTCGATGACTTCGGTATTTTTACCGAGGTATCGAGAAGCGCGCAAGCTTCCCCCTAGTCCTCGTTGGAGCCCCTCGCAAGGAATCTCTCGCAAGGGCCAAGCTTCTGGTTGGGTAACTCCATGGATAGCCTCGGGCCTTCCCCACGCACAAGTGGGTCTCCGATGTGCCTCTCGGCAAGCCTCTCCCGGATGCTCCCCACCGTCTTCACTATCAAGCTTCCGGCCGAAATGCCGTGGGCCTTGTTTCCTCTGGTACACGGTGGCGGCCACACCACAAACGCGGTTGGTGTGATCTCGCAAGACTTCAAGCCCCTCCGATGTACAACACTTGTGCTCTCAAGCACGGGGTGGCAAGAGGTATGCAAACCTCACTAAACACTAGGCATAAACCTAGAGCAAGCGCATAAGCGTGGTCTAATCAACCTAAGCACTTCGTAAAGCACTTATGCTAATCACCTAATGAAACACTAAGCACTATGCATGTGGAGATCACTAAAATGGTGTATCAACACCCTTGACATGTTTCCTCAGCTCCACTATTCTCAAATGGCCGGTTGGGGGTTGTATTTATAAGCCCCACTGAGAAAGTAGCCGTTGGGGTCGAACTTCCATGAAACTGCTACTGACCGAACGCTGAATCATCCTGACCGGACGCGTCCGGTCGTCCCGACCGTTGAGCCGGCAATGTACTGATCGAACGCTGGCCAGCGTCCGGTCGCCTAACACTGGACGCGTCCGGTCGCAGATATGCCGCTTTGGAACCTTTCTGTACTCGATCGGACGCTGCGTTCCTGCGTCCGGTCGGTTGCCGCCAGTGTCCAGTCCTTGCGTCCGGTCGCCTGTCTACCGAGCCACCGGTCCAGCGTCCAGTTGCGCTTCTAGCGTCTGGTCCTTGCGTCCGGTCGCATCTGCGAGCTCGTTTCTTCGTGATCTTGCGTACGGCTTGGTTCCTATCTTCATGCTTGGACTTTGCTTGATCTCTTGGGTCTTTTCTTGTGCTCCTAAGGTCTTGCTTAAGGTGTTGATCATCAGATCATCACGTTGCCTTCGTCCAAGTCACTTCTTGCACCCTGTTGGACTACAAAACAAACACTTGTAAATTCATTAGTCCAATTTGGTTGTGTTGGTCATCAAACACCAAAATCCAAAGTAAATGGGCCAAGGGTCCATTTTCCTTACAATCTCCCCCTTTTTGGTGATTGATGCCAACACGACCAAAGCAAGCAAATAATTAGAATTTGGAAGTTAAAAACTACCTACTTGCTAGGTTGCAATGCAAAGGGCAAGGTTATATGATACTAATTTGATAGATACTAATTGAAACTTTACTTAAAAGCTTGTCTTGCCCTTGCAACTGTCCCCATGTGACATTATAGATTAAAGCCTAGTGTTCTAAAAAAATCTTTCATTACTTAGACTAATCCATAATTCACTTTCCTCCCTTTCTTGGACCATTACCACTTGTAGACATCAACTTGATGCTTGCCTTTGGTCCTTCAAATTCTCCCCCTTTGGCATCAAACACCGAAAAGGAAGACATTAGTAGCACAAGGGAGGGTCAAATTTCGTGATCCTTTGTGTATAGAATGAAATGGATCACAAAATTTGACTCTCACATTATATAGACTAAGCTCCCCCTAAATGTATGCATACATATGGTAGAAAGCAAAGCATATGCATAATTAGCAATTTATTGCACAAGAGAGTTTAATCTATATAATGCATGGAGAAAGCATATAAATATGAAATGAAATCAACATGATGATGCCAATTGAAGAATGATGCTTAACTCCGGGGACTACAATTTCCTTACAATGAGACTACTACACATGTGATAGGTTTGAAAAATTGATACCATTTGAAAAAGTGTTAGTCTCAAAGCATCCAAGTTGTAGATTAAGCTCCCCCTAAATTTGTGCACACAAGTGTTGAATACTTGTAAAATTTGTGCACATTGATTTAAGTATCAAAATACCACTTGAAAGATGATATTTGGGAGAGATTACCCACAATTTGGACCATGGCACATATTAGATAATTAATTGTAAAACAAGCTATGTGCCGTGCTCCTAAACAATTTTAAACCATGTAGGTTTGCTCCAAGGGTTGATAATGAAACCGAGCAAGCCTACCATATGATATACCTATTGAATGCATGACAAAGTATTTAAGCATGTAAATGCAAACATTAGGCATAAAAGATAACTAGATGCTTTAAGAGTATACCAATTGAAAGACAATACCAATTGAAATAAATGCTAATTGAAAGTAATGACATCTAGTTATCTAACATGGGAAGGGGAATTTGGGTCCATAGTATTCACTAACCTATTTGGCAATGACTTTGTCCATCATGATGCACCCCATGTAATGCACCCAAACTTTGCCAAGTCTCCAAATTTCCCGAAGTCTGACGGACTTCTCACTTCCCTTTCAGGATCCAAACCTTCTTGGTGCTCTTCATGTTGGAAATGATTTCCTTTGGCACCCAAAAGCGTTTGACCCCATTGTTGGCTTGCTTGTTCACCTTGATGGCCACCACCTTGTTATTTTTCTTCTTCTTCAAGAGGTAAGGTGTGGAGGCCTTCTTGTCCACCTTGTTGGTGTAGGTGTTGGAGAGCTTGCTTGTTTGCTGTTTCTCCTTCTTCTTTGCTCCTCCCCCATTCTTCACCTTGCACTCATAGGACTTGTGACCTTCCTTATGGCACACGTAACAAACCACGGTTTGTCCTTCATCAAGCTTCTTCACTCCCTTGATGGTGTTATCTTGATGAAGTTGGGTTTGCTTCACCTTGCCTTTTACTTGAGTCAAGTCCTTGGTGAGGCGAGCTACTTCTTGCTTGAGTTACTCATTCTCCTTTGCATCCTCTTGTGTGCATGTATCTACAATAACTTTCTCAACATAAACTTGGTTGCACAAAGGTGAGTCTAAACATAAATCATTACAAGAAGTAGAGGCATCCCTTTTTGACATGTTAAAGATATAACTTTTCTTTTTAGATGCCTTGGTGGGGTTTGTGCTAACGGCTTCAAGATTAGCAACTTTATTAGTTAGCTCATCACAATGTTTGCACATGGTTTCCATTTTAGCAAGCAAACTATTATATGCTTCTTGTGAGCTAGCTAACTTTTCTTTTAATTTTTCATTTTTCTTTAAAAGTTGCTCATCATTGATTGTGCATGCATTTGTTGTTGCACTAGCCTCAAGTTGCTCAATTTTAGTGGATAGTTCAACATTGAGATTTGCAAAGTTTTCATATTGTTCAAGCAAATTTTTGTATGCTTCTTGTGAACTACCTAGCTCTTCTTTTAAGTTTTTGAGCTTCTTTTGTTGACTAGTGCAAACTTTAGCATATTTAAGATTTTGTTGCACAATTGTATTATAAGAAGGCAAATCATCATCACTATCGCTCTCACTAGAGGATGAGCTTTCATTACCTCGTGCCATAAGGCACACACGAGAAGAGCTTGATGATGAGTGCTTGCGCCCTTGCCTCTTGTGATGATCTTCTTCACTTGAAGAATCATCCCATGACCTTATTGATGTGAGGGCTTTGTTCTTGCACGCCTTCTTCTTTGCCTTGGGTATAGGCTTGTTTGGACAAACTTCCACAAAGTGCCCTAACTCGCCGCATCCATAGCATCCTCTCTTTCTTTGCTCGTTTCTTTGATTAGTGAAAACGATGTCTTGAATTTGGATGGGCACACCCTTGACATTGAGCCTTACGATCATCTTCTCCACCTTTTTGATAAGTTTGATTAATTCTTCATCAAGGTCGGAGGTGGAGGAGGAAGATTGATCATCATCACTTGATTCTTGTTCATCATCATCATCATCCTCATCATCTTCTTCTTCACTTGAGGAGCTTGAGCTTGAGCTTGACTCAACTTTCTTGCCCTTCATCTTTTTCTTCTCGCTACAAGCGAGAGCTTTGCCTTTGCTTGATGAAGATGCTTCTCCTTGACCCATCTTACGTGACATTTCAAATGCCACTAGCTTACCAATGACAATGCCCGGGGTTATGGTGCTCAAGTTCTCCATGTTGTGAAGGATGGTGATGATGCTTGCATATTTCTTTTGTGGTAGAATGGAGATGATCTTTCTCACGATGTCCGCATCATCTAGCTTTAATAATCCTATTGAATGGAGCTCATTGATAATTAGATTCAATCGAGAATACATATCATAAACAAGCTCGTCATTATTCATAGCAAAGAAATCATAATTTTGCTTAGCTAGACAATGTTTTTGTTCACGGACATTACTTGTGCCATCATGGAGCTCTTGGAGTTTTAACCAAATTTCATGTGCCGTATTTAAGGTGAACACTTGGTTAAACACATCCATGCTAAATGATTCAAACAAGCAATTCTTAGCTCTAGCATTAAAATGCATTTCTTTTTCATCACTCTTTGTGGGCTTTTCGGGATTCTTAATGGGTTTCATCCTATCACAAGTGACTCTCCATACACCAAAATCAACCGCCTCAAGGTGGCAAGCCATTCTAGCTTTATTGTATGGGAAGTTAGTGCCGTCAAATTTTAGAGGCCTAGCGGTATCCATCCCAACCACTCTACAATAGCGTCGACTCAACGACGGTTAAGCCAAAGGTCCGAATATGAGCCAACCGGCTCTGATACCAATTGAAAGGGACTGTGATGCCTAAGAGGGGGGGGGGGGTGAATTAGGTAACTTAAAATTCTAACTCCTAAACGATGGCCTCTTTTTCTAACCCTAGCAAAACCTATGTAATAGATAAACTATCTAGATGTGCAACTGTGGTTTTGCTAGTGTATAGCTATCTCTACCACAAACGTAGTAAGGTAAACAATGTAAATGTGGAACCTAAAGAGCAAGGTAGAGATATGCAAACTCCCGTCGACGACTCCGGTATTTTTACCGAGGTATCGAGAAGCGCGCAAGCTTCCCCCTAGTCCTCGTTGGAGCCCCTCGCAAGGAATCCCTCGCAAGGGCCAAGCTCCTAGTCGGGTAACTCTATGGATAGCCTCGGGCCTTCCCCACATGCAAGTGGGTCTCCGATGTGCCTCTCGGCAAGCCTCTCCCGGATGCTCCCTGCCGTCTTCACTATCAAGCTTCCGGCCGAAACGCCGTGGGCCTTGTTCCCTCTGGTACATGGTGGCGGCCACACCACAAACGCGGTTGGTGTGATCTTGCAAGACTTCAAGCCCCTCCGATGTACAACACTTGTGCTCTCAAGCACGGGGTGGCAAGAGGTATGCAAACCTCACTAAACACTAGGCATAAACCTAGAGCAAGCGCATAAGCGTGGTCTAATCAACCTAAGCACTTCGCAAAGCACTTATGCTAATCACCTAATGAAACACTAAGCACTATGCATGTGGAGATCACTAAAATGGTGTATCAACACCCTTGACATGTTTCCTTAGCTCCACTATTCTCAAATGGCCGGTTGGGGGTTGTATTTATAAGCCCCACTGAGAAAGTAGCCGTTGGGGTCGAACTCCCGCCAAACTGCTACTGACCGGACGCTGAATCGTCCTGACCGGATGCGTCCGGTCGTCTCGACCGTTGAGCCGGCAATGTACTAATCGAACGCTGGCCAGCATCCGGTCGCCTAACACCGGACGCGTCCGGTCGTAGATATGTCGCTCTAGAACCTTTCTGTACTCGATCGGACGCTGTGTTCCTACGTCCGGTCGGTTGCCACCAGCGTCTGGTCCTCGCGTCCGGTCGCTTGTCTGCCGAGCCACCGGTCTAGTGTCCGGTCGCGCTTCCAGCGTCTGGTCCTTATGTCCGGTCGCATCTGCGAGCTTGTTTCTTCGTGATCTTGCGTACGGCTTGGTTCCTATCTTTATGCTTGGACTTTGCTTGATCTCTTGGGTCTTTTCTTGTGCTCCTAAGGTCTTGCTTAAGGTGTTGATCATCGGATCATCATGTTGCCTTCGACCAAGTCACTTCTTGCACCCTGTTGGACTACAAAACAAACACTTGCAAATTCATTAGTCTAATTTGGTTGTGTTGGTCATCAAACACCAAAATTCAAAGTAAATAGGCCAAGGGTCCATTTTCCTTACAAAGGAGACGGCAAAGAGGCGGCAGCCAAGAAAGGAGTTGCGGTGGGCAAGGATGGGGACAGCTTCCTTGACCCTGAGGAATGCATCATGATCTTCGGGGGATCCGATGCCATCTGCTCCAAGTGCCAGCACAAGGTATGCTACAGAGAGGCATGCGTCGTCGAGACGGCCGTCCCCTCCTTCCTTAGCTGGTCGGAATCTCTGATCACCTTCGATCAGAGGGACCATCCCTCCCATGTCGCCAGACCGGGACACTACCCACTCGTCATCGACCCCATCATCTACAAGAAGCGCCTCACCAAGGTGCTAATGGATGGAGGCAGCAACCTCAACATCATCTACGCCGACACCCTCGACGCCATGTGCATCCCCCAGTTGGAACTCCACCCAGCGGGCTTTCTCTTCCACGGCATGATCCCGGGAGCACAGGCGTACCCGCTCAGGCAGATCGACCTGCCCATCACATTTGGCAACCGAGCCAACTTCCGCTCAGAGGTCCTCACCTTCGAAGTGGTGGACTTCCCAGGGTCCTACCACGCCATCTTAGGGTGGCCATGCTACACCAAATTCATGGTGATCCCCAAATACACCTACCTCAAGCTGAAGATGCCGGGACCAAACGATGTCATCACCGTGGGCAGCGCCTTCTCGCACGCCTTCATGTGCGACCGTGAGCATTTTGAGCTCGCCACCGCCATCATCAACTCATCCGAGCTCCCGCGGCTTAGGGAGTCGTTGACCCTAGCAGTTGTAAGGTCGAGATGGCAGACTAGAGAGGGGGTGAATAGTCCTTTCTAAAAATAATCACATCGGCTAACCGAAACAAGTGTGGAATTAAAACTATTGGTCTAGCCAAGACTACACCCCTCTATTTATGTTCTCTAGCACCTTCCAAAGATACTAATTAAGCAACAAAGGTGCTGGGCTAACTAGAGCTCACCTAACCAATTCTAGGAGCAAGATCACACAAACCTATGCCACTAGTATTTCAAGCAATGAGGGAGCTCCTACACATGCTAGTAAGCAAAAGCACAAAGGCAACTAAGCTCACTAGCAATGCTCAATAACAAGGCAACCAATGCCAAATTAGAGAGCGCAAATACTTAGCTACACAAACTAAGCAAAGTGACTAACAAGGTTACACAAACCAAATTAGCCACGCAAGGGAGCTACTTCTATGCTACACAAGCAAGAAGGTAACTAATGAGCTACACAAGCTAACTAATTACAAGAGCAACTACACAAGCACAATGTATATAAAAGTAATCATAAGCTTGTGTAAGGGGATTGCAAACCAACAGGAAGAACAAGGTTGACACGGTGATTTTCTCCCGAGGTTCACGTGCTTGCCAACACGCTACGTCCCCGTTGTGTCAACCGCTCACTTGGTGGTTCGGTGGCTAATTGGCATCACCCGCCAAGCCCACACGTCGGGCACCGCAAGAACCTACCCCAAAAGTGAGGGTAGCTCAATGACACGCTCAACTAGAGTTGCTCTTCGCGGCTCCTGCGGGGCGAGCACAATGCCCCTCACAAAGCTCTTCTCCGGAGCACCGCACAAGCTTCTTGCGGGCTTTGATGGAGACCACCACCAAGCCGTCTAGGAGGTGGCAACCTCCAAGAGTAACAAGCACCACCGGCTTGCAACTCGATCACCTAGTCCACTCGATGCAATCTCACAATGCAACGCACTAGAATCACACTCACTCGCAATCGATTCGCACTCTTGCAAGCATAACTGAGTTAGAGGGCATCCAAGCACTCCTACACAAGCCACATAGGCGTGAGGGTGCTCAGCTTCTGGCCCAAGGCCGACCATGGCTTCTATTTATAACCCCACGAACAAATAGAGCCGTTACCCCTTCACTGGGCAAAACTCGAGACGACCGGACGCTCCGGTCCGATCGACCGGACGCTGGACCTCAGCGTCCGGTCATGCGATACTCGCCATGTGTCCCCTCCTTCAAACGCTATTCATCCGATCTCAATGGTCAACTAACGACTGGACGCAACGGCTTCAACTGACCGGACGCTGAGCCTCCAGCGTCCGGTCGTTTCCAATAAGGTTCCATCAACGACATTTCATGGCCGGACGTGTCCGGTCGATCGCGATCGGACGCAGCACCAGTGTTCGGTCACTCTCTAGCTTCTGCTCTACCTGTGTCACCATACGTCACCCTGACCGGACGCACCCTGTCAGCGTCCGGTCACATCCAGCGCCAGCGTCCGGTCGATGACCGATGCCTGCCCGCTGAGTGCCACTACTGACCGGACGCTGCAACCCAGCGTTCGGTCACTGTGTGACCAGAGTCTGATCCACTCTGTGAGACCCTATCTTTTCGGAATAGGGCGCAGGTGGCACCGTCGGAAAATGACACTCCGCTGGTGGAGTTTCAAACCCTTCTCACCTCCGTTCCAACGCCGAGTTGATCCACATCAACTCCAACTTCATCTCCTTTGTAAATGTGCCAACACCACCAAGTGTACACCACCATGTGTATATGTGTTAGCATTTTCACAATCATTTTCCAAAGGATTAGCCACTCAACTTGCCACGCCACTCAATCCTAGCGACGATGCAAAGTTAGATCACTCGAGTGGCACTAGATGACCGATATGCAAACAAGTTTGCCCCTCTTGATAGTACGGCCATCTATCCTAAACCCGATCATCAACTTCTCTACACACCTATGACCGGTGAAATGAAATGCCCTAGGTTATACCTTTGCCTTGCGCATTCCATTCCATCTCCAATGTTGATGCAACACATGCACCAACATGATCAACAATGATATGATCCACTTCATATCATCACGTGATCATATTGGTTCATCGATCTTGACATCACTTGCTTTTCACCGTTGCCTTCGTCCATCGGCGCCAAGTCTTGCTCAAGCTTCACCGCCACGCGGTCCATCGCTCCAAAGCCTCCGACTTGCCCTTCACGCTTGCAACCGGTCCATCAAGCCAAGTCTTGTCTTGATCTTCTCCACCTTGATCACATGACTCAATGTCATGTCTCATGTGCAATAAGCTCCTTCATCATCACATGTGTGAGCTTTGCAACATCTCCAAACCATTTTCACCTTCACGGCATATGTTGCTCACACACATATACTTGTGGACTAATCACCTATGTATCTCACATAAACACAATTAATCCACCTAGGGTTGTCATTCAATTACCAAAACCACACAAGGACCTTTCAGCAATCCCGGACTGCAACAAACCAACCTCCTCGATGGCCTTTCGCCCACTCGAGGAAACCAAGGCGGTGGGAATCGACCCCACTGACCCTATCAAGACGGTGCGGATCGGGACCCAGCTCCCGGCCAAATAGGAATGCGAGCTCATTGACTTCCTGCGCGCGAATCGTGATGTCTTCGCATGGAAGCCTTCTGACATGCCAGGCATACCATGGGAGGTCGTCGAGCACGCGCTGCGCCTCATCCTCGGCTCGAAGCCCGCCAAGCAGCGCCTGCGTCGCTTCGACGACGAGAGGCGCAGGGCCATAGGCAAAGAGATCGCCAAACTCCTGGCAGCCGGATTCATCAGAGAGGTATTCCACTCCGACTGGCTTGCCAATCCTGTTCTTGTTAAAAAGAAGACCGGGAAATAGAGAATGTGCATTGATTATACTGGCCTCAACAAAGTGTGTCCAAAGGATCACTTTCCCTTGCCACACATAGAACAGATAGTCGACTCCACCTCAGGATGCGAGATCCTCTCTTTTCTAGATGCCTACTCAGGCTATCACCAGATTATGATGAAAGAGTCTGATCAACTCGCAACCTCGTTCATCACCCCGTATGGTTTGTATTGTTATGTAACCATGCCTTTCAGTTTGAAGAATGCTGGCGCCACCTACCAAAGGTGCATGTAGCAATGCTTCGCTGACCAAATCGACTCGCTCGATCAACCTGATCAAGCCGAGTGGCCGAAACCAACAATCGCCGTCTATGTTGATGACATAGTGGTCAAAACGGCTCAAGCTTGTGATCTGATCGCAAACTTGGCCGCAACGTTTGCGAACCTCCAAAGGTTCAACATCAAATTGAATCCCGAGAAATGTGTTTTCGGGGTTCCGAAAGGGAAGCTGCTTGGATACATTGTGTCCGAGCGCGGCATCGAGGCCAACCCTAAAAAGATAACGGCCATCTCCAACATGGGCCCTATACGCAACGTCAAGGGCGTACAAAGGTTCACCGGCTGTCTGGCCGCCCTGAGCCGATTCATCTCCCGGCTCGGCGAACGGGGGATGCCACTCTACAAGCTCCTCAAAAAGACGGACGTCTTCGTCTGGACTGAGGAAGCTTAGCAGGCCCTAGAGAGCCTCAAAGCGTCACTGGCATCGACCCTAATCCTCATCGCTCCCGAACGAGGAGAACCCCTCCTCCTCTACGTCGCAGCGAGCAACCATGTGATGAGCGCCACCCTGGACACCACCTTAAGGTCCAGCGACCCGTATACTTCATCGGGGAGGTACTCACCGACCCCAAGGTCCGGTACCCCCAGGTGCAGAAACTACTATACCCCAATGTATGTATGGGTTTGTTACTAGATGATGGTTGTGATGAATCTCCTATGCTAGGAGGAAAAAAAGCACACGAACTCACCATCATTTTGGGAATGGTGGCGATAGTTTGCATCCATGGCAAATGTGTTGTGTGTTTATTTTACCAATACCTGATGTTTGAGAAATGTGCAACAAAGAATCAAATTTTACTTCTAGTACTTCTGTCGGCAAAGGAAAATGAAATTACGAGACTTATGATTCACCATATGAAGTGTTTGATCATATCTCTTGATGTGCTTGGAGATGACCCGATGGTGTTGGGGCTTATACGGAATGCAGATCAGCAAAGGAAATGTATGCAAGGTATACACATGTGTGCATGTATATATAGGCACTTTTGCATAACGGCTAGCTTTGCTTTCAATGCTGTGTACTTGTTCAGATTTAAATAATGGGAGCAGCGGCCAGCTCCTTTGTTTCACCTGAGCTCCTACCAAAGGCCATGTCATATACTTTCCTTTGTTTTTAATTCCTATGGGATTAGAGAAGTATGTCATCTCAATTCATGAGATTTTTCCTTGTCCTATCCTTTAATCCAAAGGGGCCCTTAATGTCAGGTATAGATATAGATTTCTAGTTGAGTCTTTCGACGGCAGAGAAAATTCCTTTGTGTTTTGGTGAATCTTATGGGGAAATTATTTGTTACTAGCAAACTTGTATGCGTGCTACAACACAACCTAATACGTCTTACAACTGGTCTATGTATCATCATTGGACGTGAATCTTTCTAACTCATATGAACATGAGCCATTGTCTAGGTCATATGCATACGAGAGACGAGGGTGCAAGAGTATTTTGAAATTTTAAAAAGCGGGTTGGCTGAAACCCTTAGATAGAGATTAGGTATATACACATGTGCCTCACTCGCACCTAACCAAACCATCCCATCCCACAAAATGATTCAATAATTTGAAATAATTTACCCATTCCATAGAGGGGATTGTGTGACTATTAGTATTTAGCGGAGAGCTCTTCTTAACCGCTATAATCAACATTATTTTGGTAGCCTCTATTGTCCACTGTAGTCTATACTATTTAGAAAGAAGGCGTGAAAATGTTGCCATCAAAAAACCATTTGTAGCCATAACAAGAATATAGTTTTGTTGAATGTGTGTATTAACTAAAATCAAACCGGTCAATAAACTTTCAGCCTGTTCGGTTGGCTGGTTCGTATCATTGCTGGTTCGTTTACGTAAGAGAGAAATACTGCTGATATGTAAGAGAGAAATACTGCTGACTGGTTCATATAAATAATATCCATGTGAGGGAACTGGCCAGCCAGCCCAGCCAGCCAGCCCCGGCCGATCGGGAAGTTTAACATTGAAGCTCTTAGTAAAGATCCAGTGTCTTATTTTAGCATTTATTATTCAGCAATTTATGGTAATTTCATTTAAACTTTGTTCAACATTTTCCGGCCAAAAAAATTCTATCCAGTTTTACCTTATAAATCTGGTTATTGCGGTGAGGCGGTGAGCCCGTGACCGGGAAAGAAAACGTTTTTTTTTATGTGTGTGTGTGTGGAAGTGGAAAGATCGAAAACGTTCAGCTTCAGCCCCGCAAGGGAAGTTAGAGAGAGATTTGTAATTTGTTCGATCCCCCTGTGGTTCGTACGATTCCGATGATGGCCGGCGGCGACGACCTAGCCGCACTCCACGAGCAGGTCGCCCTCGCATCCTCCGCCGCCATCTCCGCCTCCGACCTGGACCTCGCCTTCCAGCTCCAGGTCGCCGAGGCCATCCAAGCCTCGCTCCGCTTGCCCAATGCCGCCGCCTCGTCATCGTCGTCGCAGGCCGCCCCCGTCCTCCCCGTCCCCGAGCCCTCCTCCGACGCCGCCTACGCCTTCGCGGTCCAGGCCGCCGATCTCGCGCGCGCCGAGCAGGACCGCCGCGACGCCGAGGCCTGCCGCGCCGCCCACGCCCGGGCCGCCGCCTCCGCCCGCATCGCCGCGCACGACGCCTTCTTCGCCCGCGACCTCGCCTGCCATCCCCGAGGAACAATGGGCCCACGACGGCGACTACTTCGAGCGCCCCGTCGACTCCTCGCCCCGCCCGCTGTTCCGCGTCTTCTCCAAGGGTATGCCGAGCAGGGACGTCGTGGGCCCGCGGGACCGGGACCCCAGCATCGCCGTGCTCGCGGTGGCTGTCTGCAGGACGCAGGGGGGAGTGGTGCTCAGGATACAGAAGCCGGTGGAGCGCTTTGTGGGCGGCCGCATGATTGTGGAGGTGATGGCGCTGATGGAGGGCCTCGACGCCGCCCTGGGGTTGGGCATCCGCAGTGTCACCGTCGTCACTGGTTACCGCCCGCTCTACAACCATGTATGCCATGACAACTCTTTACCTCTCCACCTTCACCTATTTTATGCTAGTTGATTGAGTTGCCTAAGAGATATGATCAGGAGAGAATATAAGTCAATTGAATCAATAAAAAAACTACTTTTAGTAGATTTGGTGCTGCTGTTCCCATGTGCTTAGGATATTTCCCCTTTTCTAGTGCCTGTTCAGTTCTGAATCTGAGTGGAGAAGCTAGCAGAACTGTACTGTCTGCTGGATAGGATTTGGTTCTTTATTTTAGTGATGCTTAACTTGCGCTGCAGCGGAAAAAAGGATATAACCCATCAGATTTTTTCATTGACAGTCAGTTCTCAATAGTTTCTGTACTATTGATGCTTCCTTCTTTCCGTTACCAGTTCGAACTGAAAACATTGTACTGTTTTTGCTACCCTCCCATAACAAAGTCTCTCCTGCTCGGTTCCTTCAAAAAACAAAAACATAAGAAAGTGTTAGAATTTGATATGCCAAACTTCCTTAAGCTTTTGTGGTTTGAGCGTATTTCTTTACTCATGTCTTGATCAATACATCATGTTTTCAGTCAATGGGCAGTTAATGAAGATGCCAGTCTAAAATTATTCAGTACTCACACACACTTCCCTGTGTTTCCCTTTCCACTTCCCTGTGTTTCGGACTCAGGTTTTGGTCCCCAGATGGTTTTCTTGGGGGATTTGTTACTGGATCCTTTGGGATTTGGGATCAACCTGTAATGTGTTTTTTGAACTCTCTTTTCTTGGGGATTTGGGATTGGATTGGGATTTAGGATCAATTCCTGCCATTTTTGTTCAAGAAAAAGTACTCACAAACACTCCACTGTATGTAACACTAAAATGGAGTATTCGTTGTAACACAACTGCATGGTGTTAGATGTTTCAAGTCATTTGTTCAGCAAGATCTTGTAAACTTGAAGGGTGATATGCGTCTGGTTCGGTGCCAATCTTTGTGATGTATACATCTTCCATTCCATGTGCTTAGATCTTAGGCATAGGCCGCCAAGAGATATTGATACTAGTTGATTGAGTCGCCCAAGAGAAACTTAGTTTTAGTATATTTGGTGCTGCTGTTTCCATGTGCTTAGGGTATTTCAATGTCTGTTCAGTTCTAAATCTTACTGAATACTTACGTGAGTGGAGAAGCTAGCAGCACTGCAGTGTCTACTGGACAGGATTTGGTTGGACATTAAGCCTTAACGTACTCTTGAAATGAGTATTTTGTGGCGCCATGATCCCAACTTGTCTGAACATGCATTGGTTGTCTTGCTTATTGCATTGCAGGGGGGAAATGATATATGAATATGATGGATCAGACTTTTTCCATTGATATCCAGTTCTCAAGAGTTTCTGTACTTGATAGTTCCTTCTTTCAGCTACCAGTTTGAACTGAAAAAATAGTATTGTTTTTTGCTACTTTCCCTATTCATAAGAAACATAAACAAGTGTCAGAATTTTAGATGCCAAACATCACTAACTTTGTGGTTTCACTCCAGTCAATGGGTAGTTTCACTAAGATGTCAGTCTACAATTATCCATTACTCAGTAAACCCTAAACTGCAGCATTTGTTGTAATACAACTGCATAATGTTTTGAGTCATTTGTTCAGCAAGAAGTGTAAATCTGGAGGATGATATGGATCTAGTTCAGTGCCAGTTTTGCTGTTGTGTGCATTGCTAAGTAGAAAACTTCTTAAGAATTTTCTTTTGTTCTGGTCTTATGATGATACCTGCCTACCCTGTATGTGCTTGACAAATCATAATAATTCACTCTTCTGACCATGTTTTCCTAATATATACTCTGTGCATTTGCAGATGCTTGGCATTTGGCGTCCATCAGGGAAGAAGCTGGCAGATATGATGAATCAGGTTCTGTCAGTCCGAAGGAAGTTTGATCAGTGTGAAGTCTCACTTGTTGAGCCAAACCAAGTCAGCTATGTCGTAAAATTAGCAACAGATTCACTAACTGTTCAGATTGCCAAAGCTCTTGCTGCCAATGTTAGCAAGGAGAAAAGAGAGAGCTGCGCCATCTGCTTGGAAGACACTGACATTACCAAAATCCATGTGGTTGAAGGTTGCACACATCGCTTCTGCTTCTCGTGCATGAAGGAGCATGTGAAAGTTAAGCTGCTCAATGGAACTCTCCCTGCTTGCCCACAAGAGGGATGCACCACAAAGCTAAGTGTGGAGGGCTCAAGGGTATTTCTTTCGCCGCGGCTGTTAGAGATCATGGTGCAACGCATGAGGGAAGGACAGATCCCTCCAAGCCAAAAGATTTACTGCCCGTATCCCAAGTGTTCAGCCTTGATGTCCTTGGGGGAAGTGATCCATCCGATGCAAGAGTCGTCCTCAAGGTACACAGCTGCTGATGCTGCCACATTGAGGAAGTGTGTGAAATGCAGAGGCTCCTTTTGCTTGAGCTGTAAAGTCCCATGGCATGATGGGATGAGTTGCTATGAGTACAAGATGAGGTACCCCCACGCTCGCTCAGAAGATGCAAAGTTACAGAACCTGGCAAGGCAGAGGCTGTGGCGGCAATGTGTGAAATGCAAGCACATGATCGAACTTGCGGAGGGCTGCTACCACATGATCTGCGTGTAAGGCCCCATTCTCTTTATTATTCCATAAATTGCACAATGCAAGCATCCTAAAAATCTGCACTTATTATGTTTGCCAGTGCTAAGAAAAACTTCTGTTGTACGTGTGTTGCTGCTTCTTGCATTGCAGGTGCGGCTATGAGTTCTGCTACACGTGTGGGAAAGAGTGGAAGAATAAGAAAGCAAGCTGCTCCTGCCCGCTGTGGGATGAACGCAACATCATCAGAGAGGAAGACGATGATGACCTACGAAGACGACGATGATGGTCTTTACTACTAGAAGGCTGTTACAAATCCTTTCCTTTATTTATGTTATTGCAGCTACATACTAGCCTGCCTTGGAAGAGTTTTAGTATCCCTATATATCCCTAGTATTAATGTTAGCAGCTTAAGTATATTGGAACCTACTAATTAAGATGCAATGGAGGGGGAAAAAAACAAGCAGAGTTTGTTTGTCGCATTTTGGACCGGCCGTGCCTTACCATTAGTGGGTCTCGCTCCACTGAATGTTCTGGGTGGTGGCATGCATAGGCATAAGAGTGGTTGTGTGTAGTAGTGGCATTGAAGTGGGCCAATATGCATGTGAACCTCTACCACTCTATATGTGTTCTTGTGTTGCGTAGATGTAAACATCCTATTGAAACTGTACTAGGCCCTGTTTGGGAGACATTCTCCGTGCTGCAGCCTCCAGCTAGCGCCTTCTGGCTTCAAAAGAGAGACCCTACCTGCGTGTGTACGGGTGTTTATATATATAATATAATTAATATATATATATATATATATATATATATATATATATATATATATATATATATAGGGAGAGGCTATTCAGTAGCCGGCTACAAAATAAGTTATTCTGTAGCCACCTCCATTTACTATAATTTTATATACTAATTTACCATAATATAAATACATATTTACGATAGTTGGGTTACTATAACACATGGGGATATTTACCATAACGTTATATTAAACCACTTAGTAAGGAGTTATTATAATCTCGTAAAATAACATAGTAATTATCGTAACTCAAAGTGGCTACAGAATAAGTTATTCCGTAGCCAGCTACAGGATAGTAGTTCTATATATATATATATATATATATATATATATATATATATATATATATATATATATATATATATATATATATATATATAGAGAGAGAGAGAGAGAGAGAGAGAGAGAGAGAGAGAGAGAATTTATGTATGCAATACAAAACCGAAAAGGATTCAGCCTAACCCAGCGGAGCTTAGCTATACATACATGTACAACAAAATTGGGATCAAGTAGGAGACGAAGACGTGCCTGCAAACCGGCTGTGGTGATTTGAGCTGACCGGAACGGAGGCTGACGATCTATGCATCTCCAACAAGTCGTCGAGTCGCACAGGAATTTCGGCGGCAGCGTCGCAGTTTAGTTTCGGATTGGTCGGTCTTGCATGCATGCGCACACGTAGACGAACGATCGATCCACGATGGCTGAAGAAGAAGCGGGGGATCATCACCCTTCCAGATGTATGTCATGTGCAATTCAAATCACAAACACTTAATTCTTACCCCAATTTTTGTTTACATACAACTGTATTGATCGATCTTGCCTCTCGTCGTTCTTTCTTCATGCAGGATATCCTCTACCACATACATGTCTTTATGCTGCTCAGGCTGCCTGTGTCTCCCATGCCTTCCTCCGTTCCCAAGCTCATCTTGGACATCTACACGCTAGGATTATTGGAGGCAGACTACCTATCGTCGTTTGATCCTATCGACAAAGAACTACCGATCATAGAGGATCAAATCAACGAGGGCGTCAACGCAACCATGCATAGAAGAGTACTACCAAAGGAACGATCCCATGGTGAGAGAATTCGTCGCTAGAGTCGACCACATCATGCACAACCACACTGGAACCGGCATCGCAATCTTCTGGGTTCAGCCTCCCCCTGGCTTCTACATAGACCCTGACATTCTTGACCGCTGGTTCCAGGCTGTGATCCCACAGGGGATCATAGATTTTGGCGCGTTCCTAGACATGGACGACGACGGGCTAAGCTACACGTTCCCATGCTCCTTGCTGTCCAGTGACAGCCATGGATGCTCGACGATCACATCCTTCACCATCACCGGTTGCCGTCTGGGTTACATAGACAGGGTCGGCTGCTTGGTAAGCCTGAGGATGAACTTAGCTGCTTCCTGTCGTCTTGGCCTGCTTTGGAGGAGCTGGAGCTCTCCTACTGCCATGACATTGTTTGCCTGAAGATACCTCGATCATCTTCTGTCGCGGTTCAAATTCCTACATGTAGGAAACTGCAACAGCTTGCAAAAGATTCAATGTGATGCACCAGAGCTCGAGATCTTTTCATATGTTGGGTTGCCGACGACGCGCGTCTGCCTTGGAGATTCATCATCCCTAGCGACAGAGATGAAAGTGTCTAGTCTCTAGTGTGGACGAGCATGGCATGCTCTCTTATGCCACCACCAAGCTCCCTTCTGTCGCACCAAATCTCAGCATCCTTTCTCTATCATCATGCTTCGAGGTCAGTGTTTCCTTCTGTTACAATTAGTGCTCATGCATTCTGACGACAGACATACATCTCTATCTTTATTTTTCTTACTATATATATTTATTTACTTCATCGATGTTTTCCCTGTAATGTACTTTAACAATATTATTATTATAGCTTCATTGCTCTTTACAAACATGTGAATTTTGTATTGTCTTTGTACCTAAACATATATATGCACTAACAGTTGGGGCCTCTGTTGTTTCTTTAGGTTGGAGCTGATACACAAATGAAGAAGCTTACCAAATTTCGCCACCTCAAGTACTTGAGGATACGGCTTCATACGCCAAGCCGCTGTCCGGACTATGATTTTTATTCCCTTGTTTCTTTTCTTAATGCCTGTCCTGCTCTGCATACTTTCATCTTGCAGGTAAGACCCCCTCCTTTTCATCAGAATTCATGAAACCTTTATATATATACATGTATGACATTTCGTGCCTTTGCGCTTGAACTATCATCTGTGTGTCCGTACAATGTTTTTCCATTTATGTAGTCAATCAACATACGTTAATATAACCAAAATTCCAAGAAAAAAAGACATTTGATGCTAAGACACCTTTGTATTTGTATATACATACATGCAGTTAGAGATGCATGATGCTGCTGCTGATGCCATTCCGGGAGATTCTCATGGTGATTGTTCCCCACAAGAGAAAAGGCATGGAGGAACTGGACAACGCCGTCATCGCAAGTTGAAGAGAGTGCTGATAAGTGGGTTTCGCTCTGCAAAAGGTTTGATTGAGCTAACAAATCACATCCTTGAGAATGCAACGTTATTAAAACAGCTGGTATTGGATACTGCGTATGGCCGCAATAGGGGGCGTTGCATGTGCACACCTCTAAAATGGAACGCCCCGATGGAAGCTCAGCTCGGAAGGCTGTGGATGTCATCAAGAGATGCATCCAAGGTCAATTCCCCTCAAGTGTTAAATTCAAGGTTATTGAGGCTGTGTTTAGTTGTAGGAATTTGGATTTTGGGGCTACTATAGCATGTTCGTTTTTATTTGACAAATAGTGTTCAAACATAAACTAATTAGGCTCAAAATGTTCGTCTCGCAATTTCCCACTAAACTGTGCAATTAGTTTTTCTTTTCGTCTACATTTAATGCTCCATGCACGGGCCGTAAATATTCGATATGACAAGTACTATAGCAATTTTTTGGAAGTTAGGATGGAACTAAACAAGGACTGAGGCATGTATCAGGTGCCACACCGATGAGGCATGCAAGTCGAAGATAATAAACTAACATTATTCTCTGAAGTTCATTCATTCATGCGTTGCTACACTGTACCACAGATATATATGTGTGCTTGGTCCATTGAAAACTCTTGGAACTGTAATAATATCTCAAAAAGACATCCATATATATATTTTTTTGTATAATAACTACTTGCCCACCTACCTATATGGATATACGTAGTCTCAACATAGGTGTGTAAGCACACTGGGCCAATTATAAAGAGACAAGCATGATTTATGTCAATTTTTAAAAAATCTAAACAACTTTAAGTAAAAAAATTAAAACTAAAAAGTTATAGATCTCATCTAGCGCTATAGCTTTTGTATAAAAAGTATCTTTATCTGATACCATGCAAAAAATACATGATTTTTCTAAGACGACAAGCCTTGGTACGAGATTAATATGTTGCTAAAACTTTATATTATTATTTTACCATCTGATAAGGACCTCATCAAATAATAAAACTGAAAAGTCAAAACTAGGAATTTGTAGATCTCATTGAGAGCTACAATTGCCATATATAAAGTTTCTTTGTCCGACACCATACAAGAAATATATGATTTTTCTAAGACAACAAGCCTTGCTACGCGACTAATATGCTGCTATAACTTTATATTATTTTTTGAGCATGTAAACTTATCGCAAATAATAAAAATTCAAAACTAGAAAAGTTATAGATCTTATCAAGGGTTACAATTTTCATATAAAAATCATCTTCATCTAAGGTCATACGAAAAAGATATGATTTTTCTAAGGCGAAACCTTGCCACTGACATGTATGTCTCATATGTGAAATCCATGTAAGCGCTGAATCGATGTGCCCCGTATGATAGAGGGTCGGGTAAATGACCATTTGGACCTTTCTACAACTTATAAGGTATATATATATATATATATATATATATATATATATATATATATATATATATATATATATATATATATATATATATATATATATATATATATTAATTGACTTTGAGGATCTACTAGATGAGACCTTCAGACAATTTTGAGACCGGTAATTCTTGGTATAGGGCGTCCGTCCGCTTACGGATGCTCCCGATGGTGGGCCACTCGCGCCAGCCCAACTACCGCCTCTAAAAAGCAGGCTGAAGCGGTGGCCGGTGTGGGCTTATCCATTCGAGCGAGCTAGCCTCATCCATTATTCACCGAGCCAAGAGGTGGGCAAGATTCTGCTAAAAAAGGAGGTGGGCAAGATTCTGCTAAAAAAGGAGGTGGGTGAGATGCTGACCCAGCTCACTGGAGCAGCAACTATAGCAAATCGGAGATTCAGTGGCAATGGCGTGGGGTCAATGATGCAGCCGCAAAGGCAACGACATCCACCTTGCGCACAACAGCACATCACCATTCCCCAGCGCCGCTATGATAGGGATAGATCTGGTGGCTGCCCTCAGGCAACCACTGAGCTTCCGGCGTGAAAGCATCTAGGCCCCCAGTTGGGTTTCAGTGATTAATGACGACACGAGATTACTATGACTAACATGTGTTTTGTAGAGGCAATTTGAGTTAGGTCATGGTAATGGAAATTGATTGGACAATCATGGTTGTCATGCCTTTGTCGATGGAAATCGTTTTGGTTTCCAAAGGATGGACAACAAGGTTAAGAACAGACTAGTTCTAAGTGTCGTTTGGTGTTGGAGCGACACTTAGAATAGTTTAGGACTTTATTTTTCCTTTGGCCATACTATTAAGGGGGGTATGGACTAGTAGCTTAACCTAGGTGAGTCTAATGGATTAGGTGTGGTGCACACTTGTCAAACTTAGTACTAGGTAGCTCAGGAATAGCACTAAGAACGATAGAAGTCAACTTCATTCACAAAGAAATTCGAATTAGAAGTAAATGGAGAGTCAAATGACTGACCGGACGCTGGTTTGGTTGTGACCGGACGCAGTTTGGAGAGTTCGATCAGTTCATTTGATCGGCGGCAACAGTCAGAGTGCGACCGGACGCTGGACATCAGTACTCACCGGACGCGATGCTAGCCATATTTATAGCAGCAGTGGACATGCTGTTGACCATGGACCATATGTTGAACAGAGAAGTGATCGGACTCTAATGCCAAGTATCTGTTCAACATCAGTAAGGTTCCAGAGAGGGTTTTTGATGACCGGACGTGTCCGATGGGTGCTGACCGGACGTAGGCCAGAGTCTGGTCAGAGCAAACGGCCCTCTCTGACACGCTGACATATTACACTGACCGGTGCATCCGGTCACCTTGACCGGAGCGTCCGGTCATCCCGATACTTGCTGAGTTGGACCTCAACCGTTATGTTTTGAATGGGGGGGGGTATAAATACATATCCCACTCGTCCATTTGAGGTCTCTTGCCCATTTGTTCAGCTGAGAAACACCTTTGGAGTGTAAGGGAGAGCAAGAACCTACTGGGATGATTGAGATTTGATAATCCAAGATTAAGGACCTCATTAGTGCAAAGGGAGTAGCAAGGGTGCATCCACCTTACTCATTAGGCTTGTCTTGGTCAAGTGAGAGTTTGTGCTTATTAATCTTGGTGATCGCCATCACCTAGATGGCTCAATGGTGATTGGGTGCTTGGTGATCATCCGACGGAGCTTGTGGATGACCCAAGTCACTTTGTGAGCAGTTGTGGGCGATTCACCGTGATGGAATGTCAAAGAATCAGCCCATAGAGAGCACTTGATTCTTGCGTGTATCAAGGGGGAGCTACACCCTTGCGTAGGTGCTCCAACGAGGACTAGTGGGGAGTGGCAACTCTTCGATACCTTGGGAAAACATTAACGTGTTCCTTTCCCTCTCTTTACTTTGAGCATTTACATTTGAGCAATTCATTTCATGTCTTTACATTCCTAGGATTACCATGCTAGAGTAGGATTAGAAACTAGGGTGCTAAACTTTTGTATGGGAGAATAATAGAAACACATTTTAGACACAAGGGGTGAAATGGGCTAAGTGTAGGGTTTATTTATTGTAAAAATTTAGAATTAGCCTAATTCACCCTCTCTTGGGCATCTTGATCCTTTCAATTGGTATTGGAGCCTCGTGCTCCCTAAATTAGGCTTAACCTCCTAGAGCAAGATATCCCACGGGGATGGACCCTCTCCTATCTTTGAGGGAGATGATTTTCCTTATTGGAAAATTCATATGGAGGCATACCTAGAAGCTTTAGATGTTGGAGTTCTTAGAGCCACCTCACAAGGCTTCCCAAAACCTAAGGATCCCACAAACCTTCAAGGCGATGAGATTAACTACGAGAAGTGTAATGCAAAGGCTAGAAGCACCCTCTTTAGAGGCCTTTGCAAGGATGTTTTTAACCGTGTGTGGAACCACAAATATGCCCATGCACTATGGTCAGACATTTGTGCGCTCCATGAGGGAACCAAGAGTGAGCGTGAGGAAAGCTACCACCTTGTGATGAAAAAGCTTAATTCATTTGAGATGTTTTGTAAAGAAAGTGCCAATGAGATGTATTCACACTTGAATATTCTTGTAGAGGAAGTCAATGAGCTTGGACTCACACAAATGCAACACTCCAATGTTATGAGAAAGATCTTTAGTGTCCTCCCCATTGATAAATATGGGCATATTGTGACGGTGCTTCATCAAGGTGATCTTTCCATCACTACACCAACTCAAATATTGGAGAAGATCAATGCACATGAGATGTACATGTACATCACTCCACAAGATGGCTCTTCTTCCACCAAGAAGAAGAAGAATGGCAAGGCATACATTGTTGGTGATTGGCTCATGGACATTGAATCATCAAGTGGCTCATCCAATGATGAAAGTGAGAATGAGAAGGAGATGGTGGCTGCTCTTGTGATTGATTCTTCACTATCTTCACCAACACCGCTGTCGTCATCCTCTACACACCTATGCCTTATGGCCAAGGGTGAATGAAAGGTACAAAATGATGATGATAGTAGTGGTGATGATAATACTAGCAATGATGAAAGTGCTAGTGATAACGATGAAGAATTTGAATCACCTTCTTATGATGATCTTGTCAAGTTGCTAAACCAATACACTAAAAGCATTAGAAAGACAAGAGCTAAAAATGAAAAGCTAGAACTTGAGAAGGACTCACTCTTAGTAAAGTATGACATAGCCAAAAAAAAGCTAGTGTTGAGCTTAAAGAAGAAAATAAAATCGTGTCATCCAAACTCAAGGAGTTCAAATCCTCTAAAAAGGAGCTTAGAGAAAAACATGATAAACTTGAGGGGATACATAATGAGCTCACCACTAGTTATAATTTGCTAAAAGAAGAGACACCAATCTCAAGATTAATCATGACAATCTTATTCTTTCTCATGAGTTATTATTCAATGAGCCACATGATCCTACTAACAATGTTGTTAAGATTGATATAGCTACATCATGTGATGACTTGATTGTTGAGAGCATTGAGCAAGGTTCTAGTAGCAAAGGAAAGAAAGTGGTTGAGTCTGGCAACTATGATGATTATGTCAAGCTCAAGAATAAGAATGAAAAGCTTAAGAAAGATCTAGAAAAGCTATCAACCACCAACACAATTGTGATAGAGAATCTTAACAATGATTATGATATAGCTCTTGAGAATGAGATGCTTAAAGAAGAGAACAAGAGAATCAAGATGGAGAAAAATCATGATAAACTTAGAGAAGAAAATAGGAAGCTCAAGTTGGAGAAAGAACATCTCAAGATCGGGTTGAGCAAATTCACAAGAGGCCAATATCTCCAAAGTGAGCTACTCATGAACACCGTGATAAAGATGGATAGAAGTGGTATTGAGTACTTGGCAAATCAAGAGAAGAAAGCTCAAGCTCAACATCAACAACAATACAATTCAAAGCCTAAGCCAAAGAGATGTTTTGAGTGTGGACAAGAAAGTCACTTTGCTCATGAGTGTGAAATTCCACCACCACAACCTTTGCCCAAGCATGCTAGACCCTTTGCCTTCAATGCTCACTACATGCTTAGAAATGATTCTAGTGGAAAAATGAAAGTCATGTTCTTAGGTCCATCCAACAAGAATAGGCCTAAGAAAATTTGGGTTGCAAAGTCACTAGTTGAGAAAGCAAAGGGCACTCATCAAGTTTGGGTCCCTAAACAACAAGCTTGATCTCTTATGTGTAGGTGAACTACAAGACCGGTGAAAGTCATTGGGTTATTGATAGTGGTTGCACTCAACATAAGACCGGTGATCCTCGTATGTTCACCTCACTAGATAAAGAAGTAGATGGTCAAGAAAGGATTACATTTGGTGATAATTCAAAAGGCAAAGTTTAAGGATTGGGCAAAGTTGTAATATCAAATGTGTTATATGTTGCTTCATTGAGTTTTAACTTGCTATCCGTTGGTCAATTGTGTGATCTTGGCTTTCAATGTTTGTTTACCGAGAAGGAAGTGGTTGTGTCAAAGAAAGATGATGATCAAGTTATATTCAAGGGTTTTAGATATAACAACCTATATCTAGTGGATTTCACCTCCGAAGATGCAAATTTGAAGACATACTTATTCATCAAAATATCACTTGGGTGGCTATGGCATAGAAGACTTGCACATGTTGGGATGAGCTCACTCAAGAAGCTAATGAAGAATGAATTGGTGAGAGGTTTGAAGGATGTGAAATTTGAGAAAGACAAGCTTTGTATTGCATGTCAAGCCAGCAAGCAAGTTGCAAACACTCATCCAACAAAAGCTTACATGTCAACAACAAGAGTGCTAGAGCTTCTTCACATGGGTCTATTTGGACCAACAACTTACAAGAGTTTAGGAGGAAATCTCTATTGTCTTGTGATAGTTGATGACTACTCTAGATATACTTGAGTGTTCTTCCTTCATGACAAGACCGAAGTGGCCGCATGTTTCAAGAAGTTTGCCAAGAGAGCACAAAATGAATTTGAACTGAAGCTCAAGAAGATAAGAAGTGACAATGGAAAAGAATTTAATAACACAAACATTGAAGCATATTATGATGAAGTAGAGATCAAGCATGAGGTGTCTGCAATAGCAAAATGGCATAGTAGAGAGAAACAACTGTAACACCCTAGGTGTTAGCCTTGCATAACTTGATTTGTATAGCATAAGCATGATCATCAAGCATTCATATATAAGCATTTACACTTGAAACATTTAATTGAAACATATGCAGCATTTCTTATTATTTCATGTTTCCATGTGTATAGGCATATGATCATGAGTGTAAACATGTACTTGGTTGATGTGAGTCACAAAAACATGTAGCAACACTTAGGTTAGCAAATAGGACATTGTTCATGAAGGTCACCTTTCATGATCAAACACTTAAGTAAGATTACATGTGTTAACCTAGATAGCACTATGAGTGACTAATATATGAAATGATTGTATGACCTTGCAATTAGCTTAAACATGTTTAGAGTATCATTATAAACAACTTTGATATTCATGGTTAGGGGTAAATAGGTCATTAGGCCCTAGTTTGAATGTAGACCATCAATTGAATGTGACATGTTTGACCAAGTTTGAACTATGTGTTAGAGACCTTGCATAGAGGTGGTCACTAAAGCAAAGTTGTAGTATTTGATATAGGGAACAACTTTTATTTTTGGGTCATTGACTGGTTTAGCTCCTAACATGCTTGAAATTGGCTCACAAGAATCAACAAAACAAACATTTATCTCCAGTTGTATAGCTTAAAAAATTGTGAAATAAATTTGGTAGTATTTCTTAGGAAGTGTAGTATTTAAGAAAAATATGATCTTGACACTTACAGTAGAAATTTTGGAAGATTTAAATTGAAACATGAAATGTGATTTTGAATGCATGCAAACTTGTTTATTTTATATCTAGAGTTCCTGTGCACCAAAAATTATGAAATTTTTGTGGTAAGCTATTCTTGACATGTACGAGCTCTAGTAAAATGTTTAGGATCAGTGCATGTGTAGATTTGTAGTTATAGATTTTTCTTTTATATATAGGTAATCCTTGTATGAATTTTTATAAATTATTTATGAATCCATTATTCATGAAATTTGTTGGAGGTTATCCTAGTACCATATGGATGATGAGAAAAATAGGAAATCTGTTGCTTGACACTTTTCAATAGGGTTTTCTATTTTTGCTATTATAAGCCTTTCTATCTTGTCATTTTTATATAAAGTGTTCTACTTAGTGAAATGGCATGAAACTTTTACAGTAGTCTTTTGGTAGCATTAGAAAGGCACTATAAATTTTTGAGAATTTATGATGCATATTTAGTATATGTTTATTATTTAACCTAAGTATCTAAATAAAATAATAAAGGCATCTAATAAATATTTTGGGCTTCACCATTATGTTTTCCTGAGTGTGTTAGGTATGCTTGCACTATTGGTAGGACTTTGTGTTGTAAAAATTGGAATACTTATATGAAGTAGAAGTATTGTTGCTTTATAATTCGAATTGAGCGGGTTTTCGGACAGATTTGGTAGTTTGGTATGTTGCATGGTAAGAAGTGGTGTTTGCTATAAAAATAGGTTAATAACAAAGTTGTAGATAACTTCTTCATGTATCTTGTGTTAAAATTTCAGAGTAATAGGCCAAGAGGGTTTAGGAGTTATGGCTGTTCAAAGTTAGTGTTTCCGAATTTGCTTGCTCTCTGGAATTTCTGGATAGCACTGAGTTGCTTGTCTGTTTTGGTTAAGATAAAATGTGAATTAGCTTTTGATGATTAAATAAGAGTTGTAGGAAATTTTATAAGATTTCCAGAAAGTCTAAGATCACCATATTTGGATAAGTAGAACTTCAGTTATGAGTAAAACAATTAGCTGATGTTTTGTAGTGTGGTACATGAACTGCTGAAGTGTTTGATTGAATCATTAAGAAGAGATATGCACCTACTCAGTAAAAACATGATACACTTGTTATTACTTTAGCACTATGATGTTAAAAATACTTACAAGAATGCATTCGTCACATGTCATTATATTATACTGGTCATGCATACATCCGCACTACCTTATGCCATATTCCTGCATCTAGGATCGAAGGAAGAAATAACGTTGCTGGAATTCGACGAAGTAGAGGAAGGGGACCAACAGGAGATCCTCAAGTCGCAGCTCCCGAAGGCGAGGAGCAGAACCCTAAGAGCTTTCGGAGTGCCCTGATCACCACCCCACGTCCTTTCTGAAAGGCAAGCCACGAAGCATTTTAAGTCTCCCAGTATTTTACAAATGATTACTTAAGTACTTATGATTGATGCATTAGGTTATAAGAGTTGAATGAAACCACTTGATGCATACAAATTCCATGTCCAGATATTACACCCTTAATCCTATGTAGGTCCAGGATCGAACATATGCTTAGCCATGCTTAGACCGGTAGAAGTCGGGTGATTTCCTGTCACCTGCGAGATATAGGTGGATACCGGAGCACGGTTGGCTATATTTGCTATCGTGGAACAGAACCATGGGGTGATGTAAATCGAGGCCAGACAGAGTCTATGCGTAGGCTGACTCATATAATTCCGTCTGTGCCGGTTAAGGACCATACCGTTGTTGGCGCTTCTGACAAGATTGAACGCATGCCTATCATTTAGCTGGCCGGATAAGTCATTCCGACCGCGAAGCCGAGTAGCTCAATTCAGGCCGGGCCTCATTCTGTTGTGCGCTCCTTGCGGGGAGGCAGACGTGAGCCTAAGGGCAGGGTAGTCCTGAATGTCATGGCAACTGGTTGTCCCCGATTGTGCGGCGCGGTACGAACCCGTGAAATGTGTACCTGAGTTGTACCAAAGGTGACCTAAGGCTGCCTTCGCATGGCATGCCTGGGTTTGTGTTAGGAATAAATTCCTAGCTGGTTGAAAATGATTCGAATCGCCGTCTCTCCTGGATAGTGAGAAACTTGGCTAGTCCCAACATCGTAGTAACTGTGTTATGGAACATGATGGTTCGGATGAATATGGAATCACAATACCTGTTATGGTTACTATTGTATTCTTTAAATTTGATATACCACATGTTTGGCACAGGATAGCTGCTAATCTAGAGATAGATAGTTATAATTAACTTGATAAAGGAATCATAATTGTACAACTAAGTCAATCGCTTTTATGCAAAATGTGGTCAAGCTATCTCCACTTATACAGCCTTGCATGATCCTTGGAGTCATTTATTTCTAGTTTATGATGGGTAAGTCTAGCTGAGTACCTTCTCGTACTCAGGGTTTATTTTCCATTGTTGCAGATGGCACTGTGTATCATGGTTATTGCAAGAGTTGCTTCTATCCCGCCGTGGATGAGGAGTAAGCCTTGGGTAGGCTTCTTTATTAATCCCTCTATTGCTTTTGTGGACTGTGATCCTACTTTGGCACTGTACTAAACTATGTTGGAAACTTTACTTTCAAACTTAATTTGCTTCCTACTTTTATCTACCAAACTCGGTTGTAATAACTTGGTTTCATACTCTGATGATGAAAATAGTATCTGTGAACTTTATGTAATATGTGACATGTATGTTGAATCATGTACGATCTTGGTTGTTGTAAATCATTTATCGAGACCCGTCGTGGTACTCGACAGGACTACCGGGTTTATATGGATTCAAGTATGACAGTGCGACCGCTTGCGGCTGCCATTGTACTTGTACTCTTATAAATTGGTCGGTTATGCAACAACAACTAGACACTTATCACCCTGGCAGGAACAATGTTTGATGAGTATAATACACCCGAAGCTCTATGGGCAGAAGCTATCAACATCGCATGTTATGCATCTAATCGCCTATTTCTTCAAAAGTTTCTTGGCAAGACCCCTTATGAGTTGCTCAATGGGAAGAAGCCGGACATATCATTCTTCTAGGTATTTGGTTGCAAATGCTACATCTACAAGAAACGGCAACACCTAGGGAAGTTCCAAAGACGTTGTGATATTGGTTTTCTTGTTGGTTACTCATCAAAGTCCAAAGCATATCGAGTATTTAATCATGCCACCGGCTTGGTTGAAAAAATATATGATGTGGAATTTGATGAATCTAATGGCTCCCAAGGAGCACATAAGAATCTCGAGGATATAGGTGATGAACCATTGAGGGAGACCATGAAGAACATTCCAGTTGGAGACATCAAGCCCAAAGATGATGTACAAGTGATTGATCCACCTTTTTCATCAAATGTGCCACAAGATGATGATAAAGATGGGAGAGTAGAAAATGAAGATACTCATGTCTCTTCATGATCAAATGGTAGCACAAGCTCAAGATGTTGATGCTCCACAACCTCCCCCTTAAGTGGTTGATAGAAGAAATTCACCCCTACTACAAGCACTATCCACAAGATCTCATCATAGGGAGTCCTTCAAAGGGTGTAATGACTCGCTCTTAAAAACTTACTTCATTTATTGAACATCACTCGTTTGTTTCTTGCATTGAGCCTAAAAATGTAGAAGAAGCTCTTCAAGATCTGGATTGGATAAATGCCATGCATGAAGAGTTGAACAACTTCACCCGAAATGAAGTTTGGACACTTGAAGAGTGACCACAAGATGCAAGAGTAATTGGAATAAAGTGGGTGTTCCACAACAAACAAGATGATCAAGGCATTATTGTTACGAATAAGGCAAGGCTAGTTGCGAAGGGTTTCTCCCAAGTTGAAGGGTTGGATTTTGGAGAGACCTTTGCACCGGTTGCAAGACTTAAAGCCATTCGTATCCTTCTTGCATATGCATCTCATCATAAAATAAAATTATATCAAATGGATGTTAAAAGTGCATTTTTAAATGATTTCATAAATGAACTAGTCTATGTTGATCAACCTCCCGGGTTTGAAGACCATAGATATCCTAATCATGTCTATAGGTTGTCTAAGGCGCTATATGGGCTTAAGCAAGCCCCAAGAGCTTGGTATGAGCACCTTCAGGATTTCCTCATTGAGAAGGGCTTCACCATTGGGAAGGTCGATACCACACTATTCATCAAAAAAGTTTGATGGAGAGATCTTCATTTGTCAAGTATATGTTGATGATATCATTTTTGGCTCATCAAATGAAGACTATTGTAAAGAGTTTGGTGAATTAATGTCAAAGGAGTTCGAGATGTCTATGATTAGAGAGCTTACATTCTTTATTGGTTTTTAAGTCAAGCAAATGAGAGAGGGGATTTTCATCTCTCAAGAAAAATATACCAAGGACCTTCTCAAGTGGTTCAAAATGGATGAATGTAAGCCAATCAAGACACCAATACCATCTAATGGACATCTCAACCTAGATGAGGGAGGTAAATCGGTTGATCAAACTCTCTACCGTTCTATGATTGGTAGTTTATTATATTTGACCGCATCTAGGCCCGACATCATATTTAGTGTGTGTATGTGTGCTAGATTTCAAGCTAATCCTAAAGAGGCTTACATGGTTGCCGTTAAAAAAATCCTTAGGTACCTTAAGCACACACCAAGCATTGGCCTTTGGTATCCCAAAGGAGCTAGATTCCAAGTAGTTGGCTATTCCGATTCGAATTATGCTAGTTGCAAAATTGATAGAAAAAACACATCCGGAGGGTGCCATTTACTTGGTAGATCACTAGTGTCTTAGTCCTCCAAGAAGCAAAATAGTGTGACATTGTCCACCGCTGAGGCGGAGTACATTGCCATGGGTGCTTGTTGTGCACAAATTCTTTACATGAAGCAAACTCTTCTAGACTATGCTGTAGTTCTAGAAAAGGTACCTCTCTTATGTGACAATGAGAGCACGGTAAAGCTTCCTAATAATCCGGTTCAACACTCTCGCACCAAGCACATAGATATCCGCCATTATTTTTTCTTAGAGATCATGTTGCTAAAAATGATATATCACTGGAAGGTGTAAGGACCGAGGATCAATTGGTGGATATCTTCACCAAACCGCTAGGTGAGGCTACATTTTGTTAGTTGAGGAATGAGCTAAATATGCTTGACTTTAGTAACTTCACTAAAAATGAGCTTGTGTTGTCCCTTGCATTGCATTGTAATATAAAACATATTTAATTTTTAGTAATGCACTTAGGGCTTGTCTAACATGGTTAAGGTAACCGCCAAAAAGCGTGTGAAGAAGCTTAACCTTGGATCAAACTTGACAAGCAACTAGACTTACTTTCAAGTATTGCATTACATGTGCATGTGTGTTGCTTTGTCATTTCTTTTTGGTTATCTTTTGAACACCCGTTGTGTTTATCCACAAATAGGGAGAGCATTTGAAGCTCCTATTGGTCATAAAACCCTCTTGTGTGGTCACATGGTGTTCCTCGCCCATTTTGTTGCTTATTTTCTTAAAAAGAATTATAGCCAAAGGTAAATTATTTAGAACAACTTGAGGGTTTGAGAGAAGTCTCTCATATCAGTCTTAATTGGTGTTTAATTTAGATCTTATTGAAGTTTGGGACTTGATTGGGAGAAAGCATCGTGAAGAAAGGAGGCGTTTTTGCAGTTGAAGACGGACTGGATGCAGGGACCGAACTCACCTGTTGCAGCGTCCGGTGAGTACATTAGGAGGAGATATAGTTGCTGAAGAAAGACCGGAAGATGAACAATGTTTCTACAGCGTCCGGTGTGACGATGTTTCTGCGTCCGGTCAGCGCAAGATGGATCTTAGGGAAGGACCAAACTCTGTGCTGTGTCCGGTCAAGGGTTATCAGACACATCCGGTCATGATTTGAGGGTCTCTAACCTCTCTGTTGTTCACCGAACACCGGAGGGCTACGTCCGATCGTCTTTACCGGTGCGTCTGGTCACTGGAGTGCAAGCGAAAAAGATTTCTCTTTTCTTTCCTTGTCCGTCATGGGGGGGCTACCATATTATCATTCTCTCTCTCACCGCGCCATCTCTGCTGCCCTCACCACGCCGTGCCCATGCCTGCCTCTTCGCCATCGTGCATGCGCCTGCCTCTCCGTCGCAGCGCCCATGCCCATGCCTGCATCTCCACCACCGCGCCCGCGCCTGCCTCTTCGCCGCCGCGCCCACACCCACGCCTATCTCTACCGCTGCACCCACTCCTGCCTCTTCGCCGTCACGCCCGCACCCACGCCTGCATCCCCGCCGCCAACACCTCATGCCGTCTTTATCTGTTTCGTCGTCGTGGCCCCGCCATCGCACAGCCCACGCATCCACGCCGCCGTGCCACCGCACATGTGTCACCCGCTGCCACATGCTCGTGCTCCATTGCGCCGCCGTGTGCTCACGCACCACCGCGTTGCCTTCTCTCACGCCGATGGTTTCCCAGTGTTGTGCCTCCTCGGTCGCCGCACTACTTCGCTGCACCAACCCTAGCCTTATGGTGTCATTGTCATTCCCGTGTGGTGTCCCTGTGATCGACAACTTATCCCTTCACACGTCTCGGGATTGTTCTAAGGTAGCAAGCCATATTTGCTCATTACTTTTGTACTGCTTACTTTCCATTAGGTCTTTCACTTCCCTAGTATATAAAGTTGCTTATATATATTCTTCCTATTCTATCGTGTGGCAATTTGGGCAGTGAGTCTGCTTGGCAGTTGGGTAGTTGACAGATTTACTCAGGGCCAAGCCTACGAGTATGGATTGAGGCCAAGCCTCATGAGTGTCAGTTGGCAGTTCTTCTTTATCAGTGGCAGTGATTCTTATCAGCTTCAGAGATGGCTCGTTGCAAGAATGTTGGGGGTGGTCCCGGTGATGAGGATCCAAGGCCTCTGCCTCGCCTGATTGCTTAGAAAAAAGGAAAGGTGAAAAAGACTACAAAGAAGAAGTGCAAGAGAGATGATGTTGAGACAGAGAGAGCAGCAGTAGTGGTAGCCACCGCAGAGCATGCCAAGATAGGTGAACCTGCAGTGGCATTAGTATAGGCGATTAGTTATCACCAGCTCCGAGGGCCACCATCGAGAGGATTGAGGCTAGTCTTGGTAGTCCACCTGGAACCATCATGCTTGAAGGATGACATGTCTCTTTAGAGGAGAGTCAGACTCAGGGGGTGATTGAGCAGTAGACACAGTCGATAGAGCAGATAGAGAATGCTTTGTAGGGAGAGCAGGTTGAGGAGATAGAGCAGGCAGCATAGCCATAGCTTCGATGCTCTAGTCACACATGCACTCAGGTGTCACCGAGGCCTCAGACATAGAGGCGGGGCTCTCGTCCACCTCCTAGACCACAGGGTCTGCCTCTAGTGGTTCACCTTGACCTGAGGGCAGCCACAGCTAGATAGGTGCAGCAGCTATGATTCATATAGTTTGAGGATTGGTTTTTGCCGAGGCGGGATGAGCATGCCTTAGAGCACTTCTACACTGTGTTGCAGGAGGACTTCTATAGTGCATATCTCAACAGTGGTGTTGCTTTTAGATCTTAGTGGGTCTGCTCCATAGAGTCTCTAGTTGTAGCTATAGGCGAGCAGATCCATCCTCACCTCACTTATCTGCCAGGCTTTGTCAGATCTCCTTGGATGGGCTGGTTGGTATGTTCCATCTTGGGTTCGTGAGTTCTACTCCTTGTGGATTGACCCGAGACATAGGTTTATTCATTTTGCTTTCCAAGGGCGTGACTATAGGCTTCAGAGCTCGAGGGTCAGAGAGATACTGAGAATTCTAGGGTCACCTATTCGTCTTCATGAGACATGCTATGGATAGACAGGGCCTCTGAGATGCCCTCATGGTGGACTTGTGCCACCTACAGATCTTGTCAAACCATGCTTCATAGAGCCGTTTGGCAAGGGGTCTAGTAGGACACCATGTGACCTTACACCTATAGCTCGGCTCCTTGATGCTATTATGAGGAGGACTCTGCTTCCGAGGATGGGCTACCATGAGGGCCTAACTCGAATTCAGCTGTGCCTAGTGGATTACCTAGGGTCTCAGACTGTCTTTGATATTTGGGATGTGATGCTCTCAGAGATGGAGGACACACTAGCAGAGGGCTTCAGAGGTCATTGTTAGTTGCCTTATGCTCATTGGATCACTTTCTTACTCCGAAAGGCAGTTTCACACAAGTCCCCAGAGACAATGGTAGAGTGGATAGGTGCTACTACTGAGTTTCCACAGTATCACATGAGCTAGATGCTACGTCATAGTCGTGTGAGGACACCTCACCAGCCGAGTCATCGCCTAGAGGTACTAGAGATAGTAGCTTAGTAGGATGAGATCATCAGGGGCATCACAGAGACATAGGAGGAGCAGCTTGATGCACAGTAGGAAGATAAGGTCGAGAGCAACCCGAGTGATAGCTCAGACAATGACTATCAGCCGTTTCCACCGATAGCACCTCATCCACACGATAGAGAGGCTAGTGGCTCTAGCTCAGCTCCACCACAGCCACCGTAGATAGACCCGACACTTCTAGCTGTACTTGAGCGGATGAGACAGGACCAAGCACGCCAGGCATAGGAGACCATAACTGCACTTGCTTAGGTTTAGACATGATAGGATGAGTTTCAATGGTAGCAACAGGCCATACAGTAATAGCTAATGATTCAGCAGCAGTTACTCAGCTTCATGCAACATGTATTCGCTGTTATCGAGGTTGATCCTCAGTAGTCTACATTTCAGATAGGCTAGCCTGCCACCACCACTCCAGTGACTACAGCTGTATAACCCAGTGGGCTTCTGAGTCAGAGATAGCTAGCTCCTTAGTTTTCCTCACCTACAAAGCATGTGTCTCAGTGGTTTGCTTCACCAGGGACAGCTCAGGGTTTGCACTTTACTCCTATTGTTACGGACTTCACTCCAACTCAAACTTCTTTGGCGTTAGTGATGGACACCCTAGTCTCCAGGAGTCTTGGCGGTACCTTCAGTGAGCTTACAGGGTAGCCTACACCTCTAGTGTTCTGAGTCTCTGGTCCTACCATAGCTGCTCTAGTTATCGAGACTACCGAGACGATTCTATCATCTTTTGCATCATCCGAGCCTCCTCTGACAGTCACTCCTACACTTGAGGCTTCAGCGACAGCGACAACGGCAGATGTGGCTCCCCTTCCTACAGTGACACCTGCAGAGTTACAGGCCACGCTAGTTACTGACCAGACCCAGACCGCTTTACCTTCACTTCCAGCTATAGAGGGTCAGACCCCTCAGAGTTCAGGGTCAGAGGATGATGCAGCTCAGTTCTAGGTCTCTCACCGTACCTCAGCGCCCAACTCGACTGCTCCTGTCCTATCGTCCGACCTTTAGGTTTTGGTGCTTGATGCCAAAGGAGGAGAGGGACCAAGTATGTTAGATTTAGGGGGAGTGTGTGAGATGGACTCGATTCTTTTGGTCTTTCGTGTGTGATACTTCGTGCATTCATGTTTACTTTCATGCATTGTATTATATACATGTGATGGTGAGACTTATGTGACATGTGTGCTCTCTACATTGGTTTATATATGTCATGTCACTTGGTTATGCTCATTGGCTTTGCTTCCACGTTTTACTCTGATTCAGATGAGCTTTACTTCATGTACTCATACTTAATTCATATCTTTTGAGTACACCATGTTGGCTTGGGTCATATAAGCATCCCTAATCCTTTTGTTCTTATTATCAAAAGCTTATATGAACCAAGCATGTTGAAAACCTCACTCATCTCTTTTACATACTCGAGGTTGTGTTGTCATCAATCACCAAAAAGGGAGAGATTGAAAGCATCTAGGCCCCCAGTTGGGTTTCGGTGATTAATGACAACATGAGATTACTATGACTGACATGTGTTTTGCAGAGGTAATTTGAGTTATGTCATGGTAATAGAAATTGATTGGGCAATCATGGTTGCCATGCCCCTGTCGATGGAAATCATTTCGGTTTTCAAAGGATGGACGGCAAGATTAAGGACGGACTAGTTCTAAGTGTCGTTTGGTATTGGAGAGACACTTAGAATAATTTAGGACTTTGTTTTTCCTTTGACCATACTATTAAGGGGGGTATGGACTAGTAGCTTAACCTAGGTGAGTCTAATGGATTAGGTGTGGTGCACACTTGTCAAACTTAGCACTAGGTAGCTCAAGAATAGCCCTAAGATCGATAGAAGTCAACTTCATTCATAAAGAATTTCTAATTGGAAGTAAATGGAGAGTCAAATGACTGAACGAACGCTGATTTGGTTGTGACCGGACGTGGCTTGGAGAGTCCGGTCAGTTCATTTGATCAACAGCAGCAGTTAGAGTGCGACTGAACGCTGGACACCAGTCCTCACCAAACGCGACGCTAGCCGTATCTATAGCAGCATGGACAGGCTGTTGACCACGGACCAGATGTTGAACAGAGAAATGACCAGACTCTGGGTGCCAGCGTCCGATCAACAACGGTAAGGTTTTAGAGAGGGTTTTTGATGACCAGATGCATCCGGTGGGTGCTGACCGAACACAGGCCAGAGTCCGGTCAGAGCAAACGGCTCTTTCTGACACGCTGACGTATTACACTGACCGGTGCATCCGGTCACCTTGACCAGAGCGTCCGGTCATCCTGATACTTGCTGAGTTGGACCCAACCATTATATTTTGAATGGAGGTATAAATACATATCTCACTCGTCCATTTGAGGTCTCTTGTCCATTTTTTCAGCTGAGAAACACCTTTGGAGTGCAAGGGAGAGCAAGAGCCTAGTGGGGTGATTGAGATTTAATCATCCAAGATTAACGACCTCATTAGTGCATAGGGAGTAGCAAGTGTGCATCCACCTTACTCATTAGGTTTGTCTTGGTCAAGTGAGAGTTTGTGCTTGTTACTCTTGGTGATCGCCATCACCTAGACGGTTCGGTGGTGATTGGAAGCTTGGTGATTATCCGACAGAGCTTGTGGATGACCCAAGTTACTTTGTGAGCTGTTGTGGGTGATTCACCGTGACGGAGTGTCAAAGAATCAGCTCGTAGAGTGCACTTGATCCTTGCGTGGATCAAGGGGGAGCTACACCCTTGCGCGGGTGCTCCAACGAGGACTAGTAGGGAGTGGCTACTCTCCGATACCTCGGGAAAACATCGCCGTGTTCCTTTCTCTCTCTTTACTTTGAGCATTTACATTTGAGCAATTCATTTCATGTCTTTGTATTTCTAGAATTGCCATGCTAGAGTAGGATTAGAACCTAGGGTGCAAAACTTTTGTACGAGAGAACAATAGAAACACATTTTAGACACAAGAGGTGAAATAGGCTAAGTGTAGGACTTATTTATTGCAAAAATTTAGAATCAGCCCAATTCACCCCCCTCTTGGGCATCTTGATCCTTTCACGGCGTCCGACTACCGGCTTGCGGCCCGCATCTTCGACGACCACTGTGCTTCCCGCGTCCGACTGCCGGCTGCCGGCTGCCGGCGCGCAAGCAAGGCGATAACAGTTCCGAGGCCCGCGCGCATAGGAGGAAATGGTGGCTCCAGAGGCCCACGTGCGAGCGGGGCAAGCGGAGCGTGGGAGACGGGCACGGCGATGGAGACCCGCCGCGCCGCGCAGGAGGGAGGCGAGGGTGGCTATCGCATGGAGCTGCTAATCCACCGTGGCCTTCCTCTCCACCGGAGCGGCGATCTCAGTGCCGCCGGCGAGCTCTACACCGGTGAACTCCACGCGCCGACGAGCTTTCATTCAGAAACAACAAGGAAATATTGCGCTCAAAGCCCATGTTGCAAGCTTATGTTTCAAGTGTTTTAGAAGTATGTAGCATGTGCTTCATACGGATGTTGCAATAGTAGATCGAGATGTTGCACATATTGCAATAGTTGTACACGTATGTTGCAAGCTTCTGTTTCTAATGTTTCATCTGTGTTTTTTTCAGACATATGTTACAAGTGTGTTTATTCGGATGTTGCATATGCTTCACGCATATGTTGCAAGTGTTTTATCTGGATGTTGCGTGTGATTTTACGATGGTTTTCATGTGATTTTCATGTGTTTTTTGCGAGTGTTTCAGATGCATGTTTCAAGTTTTTCATTTGTCTTCAGACGTATGTTGCAATTGTTGCATCTGGAGGTTTCGAAAGTAGATCGGGTATTGCATCTCCTTTCTCGCTTTCTGTTGTCCACCTCGTTGTCTCTTCCTCCCGGCGCCAGTTGGGCATCCGCCGCCCCTACCCCTCTTTCTCGATGCTGGTGATGTTCGGAGAGGCACAAACCCCACATGGGCGTGTGAAACTGCGCGGGAAACGGCTATAGGTGTGGACGTCCGTACGTCCCGTCTGTCCAGACTTCCGGGCGCTAGCCAACCCCTCTTGAGAACTGCTGGTAAATTATACTCATTTAGATTTGCCGCGCACTTTGCACCCTTGTCAATGGAACTGTAACACAAATATATCTCATAGTTTTGTACCCTAGCAGTTAATTTCTGCTCTATCGACCCGTGCACGACGTCGATCGCTCAAGGCGCGGGCCTGGAGACGCCAGCGTGGCAGCGTGCACAACACAGCGAGGCGAATGGCCTGGCCGGCGCTAGTCCCGTCTCGCCGTGCGCCGCTCCGCTAGCCATGGAGCTGCCCAAGTCCGTGTCCCGCAAGGCCCCATGGATCAGGATAAACCATGGCAGTGATTTGTAGTATTGACCACCCCAGCCCGGCCCAGTCCAGCAGTGACCATCTACACTTCTTATAGGAGGAGAAGAAGTAAGACCCTCGCCTAAACCTGCCAATTAGGTTCCGATGATGGCCGCCGGCGCGGTTCCTGTGCCGGTCCCGGTGCGCGGCGGATCCTCCCTCCGCGTCCATCCCTCCTCTTTCTCTGCCAATGCTGCCGCCTCGTCCTCGTCCTCTTCGGCGCGCCCCATCTTCCGCGTCTTCTGCAAGGGCATGGTGATCAACGACGACGACGAGGTCGTAGGCCTTGCTGACGAGGACCCCGGCGGCGTGCCGGTGCTGGCCGTGGCCGTATCTGGACCGCAGGGAAAGGTTGTGCTCAGGGGGCACAAGCCCGTGCTGGGGTTTGTGGGCGGGCATGATGACGAATATGGCCAGGTGCTGCTAGGGGCGATGGCGCTCGTGGAGGGCCTCCACACCGCGATCAGACTGGGCATCGCCAGCGTCAAGGCCATCACCGATCACAGGCTACTGCGCAACATTCCTGATTATTGCAGATGCTTGGGCTTTCACGTCCAACAGGGGAGAAGCTTGCAGATATGATCAGTCAGGCTCTATCAGTGCGGAAGCAATTCGAGCAATGTGAAATATCACTCGCTAAGCAAGGCCAAGTCGGCAATGTGGTGAAGCTAGCAAAAGAGGGACTAGATGTTGAGATCGCCAGATATCTTGCTACCAAGGATAAACGAGAGAGTTGCATGCAAGATCTGCTTCGACGACGTTGACACTACAAGAATCCATGCGGTTGAAGGCTGTTCGCATCGTTTTTGCCTCCCCTGTATGAAAAAGCACATGGAAGTTATGCTACTCCGTGGAATGGCCCCACGTTGCCCACAACTTGGTTGTACCACCAAGCTGACCGTGGAGGAGGGTTCAAGAGTATTGTTGCCGTCACGGCTTTTGGGGATGATGGCGCAGCGCGTGTAGGAAGAACATATCCATCCAAGGCCTTGATGTCCTTGAGGAGCGAAGTGCAAGCGGGATCATCGTGCTCAGAATACTTGGCTCATAATAACGCTGCGACATTGAGAAAGTGCGTCAAGTGTGGAAGGTGGCATGGCATGAGAGGATGAGCTGCCTTGAGTACCAGAGGTGCTACCCCCACGGTGGTCCTGAAGGTGAAAGGTTGCAGAAGCTTGCGAGGCAGCGGCAGTACGTGGAAGTAGTGTGAGAGATGCAACCACATGATCGAACTCGCAATGGGTTGCGCATATATACATAACCTGCGTGTAAGTTACAAGCACAGTGTCTTTTGTACCCGATCTTTTCTTTGCACTTGCATACACATATATTATATATATAAATATATAATGATAAATCTTGTGTCGTAATATAAACATCAAGTGTGTGGTTGCAGGTGTGGTAATCATTTATGCTACATATGTGGGAAGACATTGACGGAGGATGGAAGCTGCGCCTGTACCGAATTAGCACGCAGGAGAGGACTGAGGGTGTCTTCGATCCACTACTAGCATGTTAGGGGGAGGCATGCGTCGCTAGTTTCCTTGGAATGAATTAATTTAATTATTTCAGTTGTACTCCGATCCATTAGCTAAGAATAGGATGCTTGGTGCAGGGAGATTTTGAGCTACTGAAACCGGCCTGTATGTTTGAAGCGGAGCAGGAATGACTTCTTCCATAATATGTTTGATTGGGATGTATGGAGACACATGGGTAGGGTTATATGGGTGAAAATGAAACTACTCCCGAGTCCCAAGTTACTACTGCTGCTTATGTACGTGTAGCTGACCCTGACAAAGGGGGCACGGTGACATTGTCGTTCACCGATCTTGCAGCAGTAGCAGTTGTTGGAGTTAGAGGAGGTGAAGCGAAGACACCTGCAAACCTGAGGGGCTCCTGCATCGTCGACAGCTCTTCCTAAAGAGTCGGATGGTGCCGGTGATGCATCGGCATCGGCATCGGCGACAGCTCTTTCCCAAGAGGGCTGCTGCATGTTTTCTAAACTCACAGGTACATGCATTGCTTGTATCCAAATTGCGGTGCAGACATCTATTATTTAAAAAAAGTTTCTCCAATAATCCAATTAATATAAGGCTTCGTTTTCATTTGATTTAGAATTGTCGTGCACTGCACCCTTGTCAATAAAACTGTAAAACAAATTATATTTATATCTTTTGTACTCTTAAAATTTCAGCTTTATCTCATCATATGGTGGGTGGTTTTTTTTTTGGCAGATATCTCTTTTTTGGTTGTATTTATTAATTTGTTTTTTTAATAACAAAGAGAAGAAGGAAACAAAAAATCGAGCACGCAGGCGCTCTTTCTGTTCCTGCATGGCATTGGCGCTGCACGCCGCGGTCTGCGCATACCGCCGTGGCCGGGCATTGATCTAGCAGTGATGGCTAGCGGCCGACGCAAGCCTGGGGCACCGCCCGTGGAGGATTCGGCGCCGGATCTAGAAGAGTATTTTCGAGTTGCTGCAGGCGCCGGATCTACGAATACAAGTTTTTCCCGCGTGGTGTCCAATGCGCTGCGCTAACCAGAAATGGAAGTCGCGGGTACCCGTTGCCATCTTAATTCACCGGCTGTGATCTGTTAGAATAATTTAGTACATATAAACTCCAATGGTGAAATGCTTGAATTAATATTTTATTGTAATATCATCCTGATATCAGTTGGCATTCTTGCAAACAATCCTAACACCGTCTTGATTATTGCAGATGCTTGGGCTTTCACGTCCAACAGGGGAGAAGCTTGCATATATGATAAATCAGGCTCTCTCGGTGCGGAAGCAATTCGAACGATGCGAAATATCGCTTGTTAATGACGGCCATGTCGACAATGTGGTGAAGCTAGCAAAAGAGGGAATAGATGATGAGATTGCCAGATATCTTGCTACAAGGGAGAAAAGAGAGAGTTGCAGGATCTGTTTTGAGGATGTTGACACTACAAAATTCCATGCGGTTGAAGGCTGCGCACATCGATTTTGCCTTGTCTGCATGAAGAAGCACATGGAAGTTATGTTACTTGGGGAGGGCTCAAAAGCATTGCTATCGACGCGGCTTCTGGAGATTATAGCGCAACGGTTGAAGGAAGAAGATATACAGCATCTCTCTCACCCCAAGTGTTGGGCCTTGATGTCCTTGAGCGAAGTGGAAGGATCATTTTGCTCAGAATATCCTGCGACATTCAGGGAGCGTGTGAAGTGTGGAGGGCGCATGTGTGTGGCCTGTAAGGTGGCATGGCATGAGAGGATGGGCTACCTTGAGTACCCCCATGGTGATCCTGAGGACAAAAGGTTGCATAAGCTTGCGAGGCGGAAAATGTGGAAGCAGTGTGAGAGATGCAACCACATGATTGAACTCGCGGTGGGTTGCGCACACCGTAAGTTATAAGCACATTGTCTTTTGTACTCGATCTTATGGTTGCACCTGCACATATATATAACTATATAATGATAGATTTTATTGCCGTAATAAACATCAAGAGTGTGGTTACAGGTGTGGTAATCAATTATGCTACAGTTGTGGGAAGACATTAGCGGAGAATGGAAGTTGCGTATGCACGAGATTAGCAGGCAGGAGACGAGGAGGGTGTTTCCCACTAACAACATGCTGGGGAGGCATGTGTCGTGAGTTTCCTTGGACTGAATTAATTCAATTATCTCAGTGGTACTCCGATCCATTAGCTATGAATAGGAGGATGATTCAGGTAGATTTTGGCCTCGTTCGGCTTACCTAAAAACCGGCTTGTTCGGCTTGTTTTTTCAGTCAGAACAGTGTTTTTCTGTCACAACAATTTAGTCAGAACAGTGTTTTTCAGCCCGTTTCAATCAAGTTTCAGCAAGTCGAACGGGCCTTTGAGGTGGTAGTTGAGCAACTAAGATCTGTATGTACATTGAGGGGGGTATAGAGTGTGCTCCGGTTTTCAGCTCTGGTACTGTAGTAGTACTGTAGCACGAATCTGGTGGAGCTCAAAACCGTGGCTCTGCCGACTCCTCTTTCAAGTTCATTTTTAGTCAAAAGATAAACCATCCCGTGCTATAGTGCTCCTGCATAGTTTCCCAGTAGGAGCCGAAGCACCTGGGAGCCTTACCTAACAAGGTCTAAGTTTGTAGTTGAACAGGAATTACTTCTTTCATAATACAATATTTTTGATTTCACGTTGCTTGCTCTAATCGATTGTATGGATATGGGATGTATGGATACATTGAAATGACACCTGACCATGAGAGAATCAAATTAAAGTTACCGTGTCATATCACTGCTGTAGGTGTAGAGAGGCAACTCATTCTGCTACACATACTCCGTAGGTACTGTACATGGGTAAGGTTACATTATATGGGTGTTGGTATATTTAACGCACACAGATAAATCTGTAAGCGCATGGATACCGCTGTAGCTTTCACCTGGAAGTATTCCAAGTATTATATTTATAGGGAAACGTGTGAGATTAACTATATCTAACTTAACCCGGAGTAGCAACAAGACTTAAAATAACAGGAGTATAAAGGAGATCACTAAGGTCTTCTAGTTTTAACTTCGGTAAGCTATGTCTTTTATTGTTCAATCTGGGGATATTACTAAGGGAAACATAGGCAGATTATGTTTTCTATAGTAACTAAATCCTGCTAGGCCTACAAACGGAATGTGAACTACACAAAATTCAATGAGGCTATAAGAGTCACCCTTGTGAGCAACCACCGATCTAGAATGTAGCGCACATCTACGAGTATCCGAATCTAAGCACCACGCTTACACTAGGAATACTACTTTAACCCAGGAATGACAAGGATTAAAGTACTCAAAAAGAGTCATAAACCTGAAGAACAATATAAACACGTTACTTACTTGAATTAGAAGTTGATTACCAAAAAAATCTCAGAAACAAGCTCATGAAGAACTTGATTCCGCCAGGGTACAAAGCCATAGAGAGAGCACCGACAGGCCAGTACTTCCTCTAAACTCTTCCTTCACACTCTATCTCCCTCTATTTCTAATACAAGACTAGATCATATGGAGGACTAATCTTCTCTTGATAGCTAGCTCTAATCCTCATGAGGATATTGAAAGGATCAAGATGTCCAAGAGGGGAGGGGGTGAATTGGGCTAATTCTATTTTTTTGCAATAATTAAGCCCTACACTTAGCCCATTTCACCGCTTGTGTCTATAAAGTGTTTATATTGTTCTCCCGTACAAAAGTTTTGCACCCTAGGTTCTAATTCAACTCTAGCATGACAATTCTAGGAATGTAAAGACATGAAATGAGTTGCTCAAATGTAAATGCTCAAAATAAATAGAGAAAAAGGAACACGGCGATATTTTTCTGAGGTATCGGAGAGTCGCCACTCCCCACTAGTCTTTGTTGGAGCAATCGCGCAAGGGTGTAGCTCCCTCTTGATCTACGCAAAGATCAAGTGCTCTCTACAGACTGATTCTTTGACACTCCATCACGGTGAATCGCCCACAACCGCTCACAACATGACTTGGGTTATCCACAAGCTCTACAGGATGGTCACCAAGCTCCCAACCACCAAGCCGTCTAGGTGATGGCGATCACCAAGAGTAACAAGCACAAACTCTCACTTGACCAAGACAAGCCTAATGAGAAAGGTGGATGCACACTTGCTGCTTCCTATGCACTAATGAGGTCCTTAATCTTGGATTATCAAATCTTAATCACCTCACTAGGCTCTTGCTCTCCCTTGCACTCCAAAGGTGTTTCTAAGCTGAACAAATGGGCAAAAGACCTCAAATGAACGAGTGGGATATGTATTTATACCCCCCATTCAAAACATAACCGTTGAGGTCCAACTCAGCAAGTATCGGGATGACCATACGCTCCGGTCAAGGTGACCGGACGCACCGATCAGTGTAATACGTCAGCGTGTCAGAAAGAGTCGTTTGCTCTGACCGGACTATGGCCTGTATCCGGTTAGCACCCACCGGACGTGTCCGGTCATCAAAAACCCTCTTTGGAACCTTACTATTGTTGACTGGACACTGGCAGCCAGAGTTTGATCATTTCTCTATGTCAGCGTCTGGTCTGTGGTCAACAGCCTGTCCACGCTGCTATAGATATGGCTAGCGTCGCGTCCGGTTAGCACTGGTGTCCAGTGTCCGGTCGCACTCTGACTACTGCTGCCGATCAAATGAACTGACCGGACTCTCCAAGCTGCGTCCGATCACAACCAAACCAGTGTCCAGTCAGTCATTTGACTCTCCATTTAATTCTAATTTAAAATTCTTTGTGAATGAAGTTGACTTCTATCGATCTTAGGGCTATTCCTGAGCTACCTAGTGCTAAGTTTGACAAGTATGCACCACACCTAATCTATTAGATTCACCTAGGTTAAGCTACTAGTCCATACCCCCTTAATAGTATGACCAAAGGAAAAACAAAGACCTAAACTACTCTAAATGTCACTCCAACACCAAACGACACTTAGAACTAGTCCGTCCTTAACCTTATCGTCCATCCTTTGAAAACCGAAACAATTTCAATCGACAGGGGCATGACAACCATGATTGCCCAATCAATTTCCATTACCATGACATAACTCAAATTGCCTCTACAAAACACACATTAGTCATAGTAATCTCGTGTCGTCATTAATCATCGAAACCTAACTAGGGGGCCTAGATGCTTTCAATCTCCTCATTTTTAGTGATTAATGACAACACAACCTCGAGTATGTAAAAGAGATGAGTGAGGTTTTCAACATGCTTGGTTCATATAAGCTTTTGACAATAAGAACAAAAGGATTAGGCATGCTTATATGACCCAAGCCAACATGGTGTACTCAAAAGATATGAATTAAGTATTAGTACATGAAGTAATGCTCATGTGAATTGGAGTAAAATGTGGAAGCAAAGCCAATGAGCATAACCAAGTGATATGACATATATAAAACAATGTAGAGAGCACACATGTCATATAAGTCTCACCATCACATGTATATAATACAATGCATAAAAGTAAGCGTGAATGCACGAAGTATCACACATGAAAGACCAAAAGAATCAAGTCCATCTCACACGCTTCCCCGACATCTAACATACTCGGTCCCTCTCCCCCTTTGGCGTCAAGCACCAAAACCTAAAGGTCGAACGACGGGACAGGAGCAGTCGAGTCGGATGCTAAGGTGCGGTGAGAGACCTGGAACTGAGCTGCATCATCCTCTAACCCTGAACTCTGAGGGGTTTGACCCTATATAGCTGGAAGTGAAGGTGAAGCAGTCTGGGTCTGGTCAGTAACTGGCATGGCCTATAACTCTACAGGTGTCACTGTAGGAAGGAGAGCCACATCCGCCACTGTCGCTGTCATTGAAGCCTCAAGTGTAGGAGTGACTATGTAAGGTGTCTCGGATGATGCAATAGACGACAGAATCATTTCAGTAGTCCCAGTAACTGGAGCAGCTATGGTAGGGATAGAGACTCGAAACACTAAAGATATAGGCTACCCTGTAAGCTCACTAAAGGTAGCACCGAGACTCCTAGAGACTAGGGTGTCCATCACTAGCGCCGAAGAGGTTTGAGTTGGAGTGAAGCCCGTAACAATAGGAGTAACATGCAGACCCTGAGCTGTCCCTAGTGAAGCAAACCACAGAGACACCTACTCTGTAGGTGAGGCAAACTGAGGAGCTGGTTGTCTCTGACTCAGAAGCCCACTGGGTTGTACAGCTGGAGTCACTGGAGTGGTGGTGTCAGGCTAGCCTATCTAAAATATAGACTACTAAGGATCAACCCCAATAGCAGTGAATACATGCTGCATGAAGCCAAGTAACTGCTGTTGAATCATAAGCTGCTACTGCTGCATGGCCTGCTGCTGCCGCTGAAACTCATCCTGTCATGCCTAAACCTGAGCAAGTGCAGCTGCGGTCTCCTATGTCTGGCGTGCCTAGTCCTGCCTCATCCGCTCAAGTATAGCTAGGAGTGCTGGATCGGTCTATGGTGGCTGTGGTGGAGCTAAGCTGGAGCCACTGGCCTCTCTATCGTGTGGACGAGGTGCCATCTGCGGAATCGGCTGATAGTCATCGTCTGAGCTATCACTCAGGTCGCTCTCAACCTCATCTTCCTGATGTGCATCAAGCTGCTCCTCTTCTGTCTCTGCGATGTCCCTGATGATCTCATCCTACTGAGCTGCTATCTCTGGTACCTCTGGGTGATGACTCTGCTGGTGAGGTGTCCTCGCATGACTGTGATGTAGCATCTAGCTCATGTCATACTATGGAAACTCAGTAGTAGCACCTGTCCACTCTGCCATTATCTCTAGGGACTTGTGTGGAACTGCCTTTTAGAGTAAGAAAGTGATCCAATAAGCATAAGGCAGCTGACAGTGACCTCTGAAGCCCTCTGCTAGTGTATCCTCCATTTATGAAAGCATCACATCCCAAATATCAAAGACAGTCTGAGACACCAGGTAATGCACTAGCCATAACTGAATTCGAGTCAGGCCCTCGTGGTAGCCCATCCTCGGAAGCAGAGTCCTCCTCATAATAGCATCAAGGAGCCGAGCTATAGGTGTAAGGTCACATGGTGTCCTGCTCGATCCCTCGCCAAATGGCTCTATGAAGCAAGGTCTAACAAGATCTGTATGTGGCACAAGTTCACCGTGAGGGTGTCTCGGAGGCTCTGTCTATCCATATCATGCCTCGTGAAGACAAATAGGTGACTCTGGAATCCTTGGTATCTCTCTGACCCTCGAGCTCTGGAGCCTGTAGTCATGCCCTCAGAAAGCAAAATGAATAAACCTACGTCTCGGGTCAATCCACAAGGAGGAGTAGAACTCACGGACCCAAGATGGAACATACTGACCAGTTCATCCAAGGAGATCTGACAAGCCTGGTAGATAAGTGAGGTGAGGACAGATCTACGCGCCTATAGCTACAACTAGAGACTCTAAGGAGCAGTCCCGCTGAGATCTGAAGGCAACACCGCTATTGAGATATGCACTATAGAAGTCCTCCTGCAACACAGTGTAGAAATACTTTGAGGCACGCTCATCATGCCTCGATGAAAACCAATCCTCAAACTGTATGAACCATAGCTGATGTACCTGTCTGGCTATGGTTGCCCTCAGGTCAAGGTGAATAACCAGAGGTGGACCCTGTGGTCTAGGAGGTGGACGAGAGCCTTGCCTCTATGTTTGAGGCCTCACTAACACCTGAGTACGTGTGCGACTAGAGCGTCGAAGCTATGGCTGTGCTACTTGCTCTACCTCCTCAACCTGCTCTCCCTACTGAGTGTCCTCTATCTACTCCGCTGACTGTGTCTGCTGCTCAGTCACCCCCTGAGTCTGACTTTCCTCTAAAGAGACATGCCATCCTCCAAGCATGATGGTCCCGAGTGGACTACCAAGACTAGCCTCAATCCTCTCGATCCCAGGTGGACAACTGATCGCCTATTCAAATGCCACTGCCAGAACCACCTATCTCAGCTCACTCTGTGGCAGCTGCCACTGCTGCTGCTCTCTCTACCTCAACTTCATCTCTCTTGCGCTTCTTCTTTGTAGTCTTTTTTGTCTTTCCTTTTTGCTGAGCAGTCAGGCGAGGTAGAGGCGTTGGATCCTCATCGCCGAGACCACCTTCGACATTCTTGCAACATGCCATCTCTGAAGCTGACAAGAATCACTACCACTGATAAGAAACAACTGCCAACTAACACTTGTGAGGCTTGACCTGAATCCGTACTCGTGGTCTTGGCCCTGAGTAAAGCTGCCACTATCAACTACCAAGCAACCTCAAGCACACCGACTCACTGCATAGATGGAATAGATGGATATAAATAAGAACATTATGTAACTAGAGATAAGAGAGTAATCCTATTTGAGCAAGCAATTGGGTAAGAGATTGAATAACATCTTGCTACCTGGAAAAAACTCCTATGAAAAGATGAGTATACTGAGCACAATGGAGCACCACAAGGTCATGGCAAGGATACAGGAGAAAGGCACTATTGGCCAATGAATTTGTCGGAGCAGCTACACTAGAGGACGAGCAAGGCTGGGGTGAGAGCGTAGGAGAGAGTGGTGACGACAGCGGGCCAATGCGGAGAGGAAATTCAATGGCGGTGATGAGCTGAGCACGGGAATGGCAAGCAGCATTGTAGCATGGTGAGTGGAGGCACAGGCATGGTGGTGGAGATGCAGACACGGGCACGGCGGCGGAGATGTAGGTGCAGGCATGGCAGTGGAGATGCAGGCATGGTGGCAGAGATGCAGGCACGGGCGTGGCGGTGGAGATGCAGGCACGGTGAGGGCAAGGTGGCATGTGGTGAAATAAATGAGGCCCCCCATGACAGTTACAGAAGAAATGGATCTAATCCACACGAGTTGAAGCGACCGAACGCACCGGTGAAAATGACCGGACATAGACAACCAGAATCCGGTCGAGTACAGAGAGGTACAAAAATGCCCAAATGGTGATCGGACGCGTCCGATGCACTATGAACGGATGCAGTTGTGAGTCCGATCCTTTTCTATTAACTTCCTCGTGTTGACCGGACGTGGATTCAACTTCACACCTAACACGCGCGAAATACATTTCATCTTCCGGTCTTTCTTCAACAACTGTATCTCCTCCTGATGTACTGATTAGACGCTACAACAGGTGAGTCCAGTCCCTACGTCCGATCCCTCTTCAACTACAGATACTCCTCCTTTCTTCGGGACGCTTTCTCCCAATCATGTCCCAAACTTCAATAAGACCCAAATAAACACCAATTGGGACTGATATGAGAGACCTCTCTCAAACCCTCAAGTTTTTCTAAATAATTTGCCTTCGGCTATAATTCTTTTTAAGAAAATATGCAACAAAAGGGGCGAGGAGCACCATGTAACCACACAAGAGGGTTTTATGACCAATAGGAGCTTCAAATGCTCTCTCTATTTGTGGATAAACACAGCGGGTGCTCAAAAGATAACCGAAAAGAAACGACAAAGCAACACACATGCACATGCACATGCAATGCAATACTTGAAAGTAAGTCTAGTTGCTTATCAAGTTTGTTCCAAGGTTAAGCTTCTTCACACGCTTTTTGGCGGTTATCTTAACCATGTTAGACAAGCCCTAAGTGCATTACTAAAAATCAAACATGTTTTATATTACAATGCAATGCAAGGGACAACACAAGCTCAATTTTTAGTGAAGTTACTAAAGTCAAGCACATTTAGCTCATTCCTCAGCCGACAAAATGTAGCATCATCTAGCGGTTTAGTGAAGATATCCGTCAATTGGTCCTCGATCCTTACACCTTCTAGTGATATATCATTTTTAGCAACATAATCTTTAAGAAAATGATGGCAGATATCTATGTGCTTGGTGCGAGAGTGTTGAACTAGATTATTAGCAAGCTTTACCGCACTCTCATTGTCACACAAGAGAGGTACCTTTTCTAGAACTACACTATAGTCTAGAAGAGTTTGCTTTACGTAAAGAATTTGTGCACAACAAGCACCCGCGACAATGTACTCTGCCTCTATGGTGGACAATGCCACGCTATTTTGCTTCTTAGAGGTCCAAGACATTAGTGATCTACCAAGCAAATGGCACCCTCCGGATGTGCTTTTTCTATCAATTTTGCAACTGGCATAATCCAAATCATAATAGCCAACTAGTTGGAATCTAGCTCATTTGGGATACCAAAGATCAATGCTTGGAGTGTGTTTAAGGTACCTAAGGATTCTTTTAACAGCAACTAAGTGAGCCTCCTTAGGATTAACTTGAAATATAGCACACATACACACACTAAACATGATGTCGGGCCTCGATGCTGTCAAATATAATAAACTACCAATCATAGAATGGTAGATAGTTTGATCAACTGATTTACCTCCCTCATCTAGGTCAAGATGTCCATTAGATGGCATTGGTGTCTTGATTGGCTTATATTCATCCATTCTGAACCTCTTGAGAAGGTCCTTGGTATATTTTTCTTGAGAGATGAAAATCCCCTCTCATTTGCTTGACTTGAAAACCAAGAAAAATGTAAGCTCTCCAATCATAGATATCTCGAACTCCTTTGATATCAATTCACCAAACTCTTTGCAATAGTCTTCATGTGATGAGCCAAATATGATATCATCAACATATACTTGACAAATGAAGATCTCTCCATCAAGCTTCTTGGTGAATAGTGTGGTATCGACCTTCCCAATGATGAAGCCCTTCTCAATGAGGAAATCCCGAAGGCCTCATACCAAGCTCTTGGGGCTTGCTTAAGCACATATAGCGCCTTGGACAACCTATAGACATGACTAGGATATCTAGGGTCTTCAAACCCGGGAGGTTGATCAACATAGACTAGTTCATTTATGAAACCATTTAAAAATGCACTTTTAACATCCATTAGATATAATTTCATTTCATGATGAGATGCATATGCAAGAAGGATACGAATGGCTTCAAGTCTTGCAACCGGGGCAAAGGTATCTCCAAAATCCAACCCTTTAACTTAGGAGAACCCCTTCGCAACTAGCCTTGCCTTGTTCCTAACAATGATGCCTTGATCATCTTGTTTGTTGCAGAACATCCACTTTGTTCCAATGACTCTTGCATCTTGTGATCGCTCTTCAAGTGTCCAAACTTCATTTCAGGTGAAGTTGCTCAACTCTTCATGCATGGCATTTATCTAATCCAGATCTTGAAGAGCTTCTTCTACATTTTTAGGCTCAATGCAAGAAACAAACGAGTGATGTTCAATAAATGAAGCAAGTTTTTTAGAGCGAGTCATTACACCCTTTGAAGGACTCCCTATGATCAGATCTTGTGGATGTGCTTATAGTAGGGGTGAATTTCTTCTATCAACCACTTGAGGGGGAGGTTGTGGAGCATCAACATCTTGAGCTTGTGCGACCATTTGATCATGCGAGACATGAGTATCTTTATTTTCTACTCTCCCGTCTTTATCATCATCTTATGGCACATTTCATAAAGAAGGTGGATCAATCACTTGTACATCATCTTCATCATCTTTGGGCTTGATGTCTCATGGTCTCCCTCAATGGTTCATCACCTACATCATCAAGATTCTCATGTGCTCCTTGGGAGCCGTTAGATTCATCAAATTCCACATCATATGTTTCTTCAACCAAGCCGGTGGCATGATTAAATACTCAATATGCTTTGGACTTTGATGAGTAACCAACAAGAAAACCAATATCACAATATCTTTGGTACTTCCCTAGGTGTTGCCGCTTCTTGTAGATGTAGCATTTGCAACCAAACACCTGAAAGAATGATATGTCTGGCTTCTTCCCATTGAACAACTCATAAGTGGTCTTGCCAAGAAACTTTTGAAGAAATAGGTGATTGGATGCATAACATGCGATGTTGATAGCTTCCACCCATAGAGCTTTGGTTGTATTGTACTCATCAAGCATTGTTCTTGCAAGGGTGATAAGTGTCCATTTCTTTCTCTCTACTACACCATTTTGTTGAGGAGTGTATATTGTGGAGACCTCATGCTTGATCCCTACTTCATCACAATATGCTTTAATGCTTGTGTTGTCAAATTCTTTTCCATTGTCACTTCTTATCTTCTTGAGCTTCACTTTAAATTCATTTTGTGCTCTCTTGGCAAACTTCTTGAAACATGCGGCCACTTCGGTCTTGTCACGAAGGAAGAACACCCAAGTATATCTAGAGTAGTCATCAACTATCACAAGACAATAGGGATTTCCTCCCAAACTCTTGTAAATTGTTGATCCAAATAGATCCATGTGAAGAAGCTCTAGCACTCTTATTGTTGACATGTAAGCTTTTGTTGGATGAGTGTTTGCAACTTGCTTGCTGGCTTGACATGCACTACAAAGCTTGTCTTTCTCAAATTTCATATCCTTCAAACCTCTCACCAATTCTTTCTTCATTAGCTTTTTGAGTGAGCTCATCCTAATATGTGCAAGTCTTCTATACCATAGCCATCCAAGTGATGTTTTGGTGAATAAGCATGTCTTCAAGTTTACATCTTCAGAGGTGAAATCCACTAGATATAGGTTATTGTATCTAAAACCCTTGAATATAACTTGATCATCATCTTTCTTTGACACAACCACTTCTTTCTCGGTAAACAAACATTGAAAGCCAAGATCACACAATTGACCAATGGATAGCAAGTTGAAACTCAATGAAACAACATATAGCACATTTGATATTGAATGATCATTTGATATTGCAACTTTGCCCAATCCTTGAACTTTGCCCTTTGAATTATCACCAAATGTAATCCTTTCTTAACCATCTACTTTTTCATCTAGTGAGGTGAACATACGAGGATCACCGATCATATGTTGAGTGCAACCACTATTAATAACCCAATAACTTCCACCGGTCTTGTAGTTCACCTACACACAAGAGATCAAGCTTGTTGTTTAGGGACCCAAACTTGATGAGGGCCCTTGATTTTCTCAACTAGTGACTTTGCAACCCAAATTTGCTTAGGCCTATTCTTGTTGGGTGGACCTAAGAACATGACTTTCATTTTTTTACTAGAATTCTTTCTAAGCTTGTAGTGAGCATTGAAGGCAAAGGGTCTAGCATGCTTGGGCAAGGGTTGTGGTGGTGGAATTTGACACTGATGAGCAAAGTGACCTTCTTGTCCATACTCAAAACATCTCCTTGGCTTAGGCTTTGACTTGTATTGTTGTTGATGTTGAGCTTGAGCTTTCTTCTCTTGATTTGCCAAGTACCCAATATCACTTCTATCCATCTTCATCACGGTGTTCATGAGTAGCTCACTTTGGAGATATTGGCCTCTTGTGAACTTGCTCAAACCGGTCTTGAGATGTTCTTTCTCCAACTTGAGCTTCTTGTTTTCTTCTCTAAGTTCATTATGATTTTTCTCCATCTTGAGTCTCTTGTTCTCTTCTTTAAGTATCTCATTCTCAAGAGCTATATCATAATCATTGTCAAGATTCTCTATCACAATTATGTTGGTGGTTGATAGCTTTTCAAGATCTTTCTTGAGCTTTTCATTCTGATTCTTGAGCTTGACATAATCATCATAGTTGTCGGACTCAACCACTTTCTTGCCTTTGCTACTAGAACCTTGCTCAATGCTCTCAACAATTAAGTCATCACATGATGTAGCTATATCAATCTTAACAACATTGTTAGTAGCATCATGTGGCTCATTGAATAATAACTCATGAGAAAGAACAAGATTGTCATGATTAATCTTGAGATTGGTGCTCTTATTTTAACAAATTGTAACTAGTGGTCAGCTCATTATGTATTCCCTTAAGTTTATCATGTTTTTCTCTAAACTCCTTTTTAGACATAATTTTATTTTCTTCTCTAAGCTCAACACTAGCTTTTTTGGCTATATCATACTTTGCTAAGAGTGAGTCCTTCTCAAGTTCTAGCTTTTCATTTTTAGCTCTTGCCTTTCTAACGATTTTAGTGTATTGGTTTAGCAACTTGACAAGATCATCATAAGAAGGTGATTCAAATTCTTCATCACTATCACTACCACTTTCATCATTGCTAGCAGTATCATCACCACTACTATCATTATCATTTTGTACCTTTTGTTCACTCTTGGCCATAAGGCATAGGTGTGTAGAGGATGACAGCGGCGGTGTCGGTGAAGATTGTGAATAATCAGTCACAAGAGCGGCCACCTTCTCCTTCTCATTCTCACTTTCATCATCAGATGAGCCACTTGATGATTCAATGCCCATGAGCCAATCACCAACAATGTATGCCTTGCCATTCTTCTTCTTCTTGTGAAATTCCTTCTTCTTGTATGTCTTGTTCTTCTTCTTCTCATCAACATTTTTATCACTTGAGTCATCTTTCTTGTCCTTGTACTTCTTCTTGTACTTGTCTTTCTTGGGTTTGGGGCACTGATGAGCTAGATGATCAAGTTCTCCATAATTATAGCAATCCATTTTGGAGATGGGCTTCCTTCTATTACTAGTGAAGAATCTCTTCTTCTTGCCATCAAACTTGACACCATTCTTGTTTAGCTTCTTGAGCATCTTGGTAGTTCTTCTCACCATGAGAGCAAGACTTGCATCATCAATCTTATCATCACTTGAGCTATCCTGATCAACTCTTGCTTTGCCCCTCTTCTCTTGGCTAGCCTTGAATGCCAAATCTTTCTTCTTGTTGGAAGAAAAGCCATCTTATGGAGTGATGTGCATGTACATCTCATGTGCATCAATCTTCCCCAATATTTGAGTTGGTGTAGCAATGGAAAGATCACCTTGATGAAGCACCGTCACAATATACCCATATTTGTCAATGGGGAGGACACTCAAGATCTTTATCACAACATCAGAGGGTTGCATTTGTGTGAGTCCAAGCACATTGACTTCCTCTATAAGAACATTCAAGCGTGAATACATCTCATTGGCACTTTCTCTAGGAAGAATCTCAAATGAATTAAGGTTTTTCATCACAAGGTGGTAGCGTTCTTCACGCTCACTTTTGGTTCCCTCATGGAGCACACAAATGTCCGACCATAGTGCATGGGCGTCTTTGTGGTTCCGCACACGATTAAAAACATCCTTGCAAAGGCCTCTATAGAGGGTGTTTCTAGCTTTTGCATTTCACTTCTCGTAGTTAACCTTATTGCCTTGAAGGTTGGCGGGATCCTTAGGTTTTGGGAAGCCTTGTGAGGCAGCTCCAAGAACTCCAACATCTAAAGCCTCTAGGTATGCCTCCATGCGAATTTTCCAATAAGGAAAATCGTCTCCCTCAAAGATAGGAGGGGGTCCATCCCCGTGGGACATTTTGCTCTAGGCGGTTAAGCCTAATTTAGGGAGCACGAGGCTCTGATACCAATTGAAAGGATCAACATGCCCAAGAGGGGTGTGAATTGGGCTAATTCTAAAATTTTGCAATAATTAAGCCCTACACTTAGCCCATTTCACCTCTTGTGTCTAGAAAGTGTTTCTATTGTTCTACCATACAAAAGTTTTGCACCCTAGGTTCCAATGCTACTCTAGCATGGTAATTCTAGGAATGTAAAGACATAAAATGAGTTGCTCAAATATAAATGCTCAAAATAAAGAGAGGAAAAGAAACACGGTGATGTTTTCTTGAGGTATCGGAGAGTCGCCACTCCCCATTAGTCCTCATTGGAGCACCCGCGCAAGGGTATAGCTGCCCCTTGATCCACGCAAAGATCAAGTGCTCTCTATGGGCTGATTCTTTAACACTCCATCATGGTGAATCACCCACAACCGCTCACAACATGACTTGGGTCATCCACAAGCTCCATGGAATGATCACCAAGCTTCTAACCACCAAGCCATCTAGGTGATGACGATCACCAAGAGTAACAAGCACAAACTCTCACTTGACCAAGACAAGCCTAATGAGAAATGTGGATGCACACTTGCTCCTCCCTATGCACTAATGAGGTCCTTAATCTTGGATTATCAAATCTCAATCACCCCACTACGCTCTTGCTCTCCCTTACACTCCAAAGGTGTTTATGAGCTGAACAAATGGGCAAGAGACCTCAAATGGATGAGTGAGATATATATTTATACCCCCCATTCAAAACATAATGGTTGAGGTCAAACTCAGCAAGTATCGGGATGACCGGATGCTTCGGTCAAGGTGACCGGACGCACCGGTTAGTGTAATACGTCAGCATGTCAGAAAGAGCCATTTGCTCTGACCAGACTCTAGCCTGCATCCGGTCAGCACCCACCGGACACGTCCGGTCATCAAAAACCCTCTCTAAAACCTTACTGTTGTTGACTGGACACTAGCACCTAGAGTCTAGTCATTTCTCTATTCAGCATCTGGTCTGTGGTCAACATCATGTCCACGCTGCTACAGATATGGCTAGCGTCGCGTCCGGTGAGCACTAGTGTCCAGCGTCCGGTCGCACTCTGACTGCTGCTGCCAATAAAATGAACTGACCGGACTCTCCAAGCTGCGTTTGGTCACAACCAAACCTGCGTCCGATCAGTCATTTGACTCTCTATTTACTTCCAATTCGAAATTCTTTATGAATGAAGTTGACTTCTATCAATCTTAGAGCTATTCATGAGCTACCTAGTGCTAAGTTTGATAAGTGTGCACCACACCTAATCTATTAGACTCACCTAGGTTAAGCTACTAGTCCGTACCCCCCTTAATAGTATGGCCAAAGAAAATACAAAGTTCTAAACTACTCTAAGTGCCTCTCCAACATCAAACGACACTTAGAACTAGTCCGTCCTTAACCTTGTCGTCCATCCTTTGAAAATCGAAATGATTTTCATCGATAGGGGCATGACAACCATGATTGCCCAATCAATTTCCATTACCATGACATAACTCAAATTGCCTCTGCAAAAACACACGTTAGTCATAGTAATCTCGTGTCCTCATTAATCACCGAAACCCAACTAGGGGCCTAGATGCTTTCAGATATGAATTAGGGTTTTAGGATGGCTCTAGGGAGGGGGGAGGGGCTGCCTTATATAGGGGAGATGGAGTAGGGAACAAGGCATTGCCACGTCATCGATCCGCATCAATTCCCTTGATCACCGTTGGATTAACCGACTTAAAAGGACGATATAGATGTAATCTAGGAGGCGGTGGAGAATCAACATTCAAATGGGAGACTGACTAGGAGGGCCCATAGGCCAGCTAGCCAAGTGGTGGGGCCAGCCAGCCCCACCTAACATCCCCTTGGCCTCCGCTTTGGTGGTTTGTCTTCTAGAGTCTTCTGGAACCTTCTAAAGTTGTTTCATTATGGATAATTGAGATTAAATCTGACGTTTAGGTCCATCTTGATGGTTTTCTAGATAAACCCTCCTGCAAACACAGATTCACCAAAACTCGTGGAATTTATTAGTTTAAACCCCTAGACCTATGTTTGGTGATGGAATAAAGTATATATGCAGGTTATATTGATGGTTTATAATTGATGCTAATGGCCGTCAACAAGCTCCTCCAAGCTTAACCTTTGCTAGTCCTTGAGCAAAGCTAAACTCAGCAATGGATCAGGAGTTGCTACAATACTTTCACGCCTCACAAGTACACATGTGTTCAATCAAGAATTCTCCTCTGGATTAGAACAAACTGATTTGACTTTCTAACTTACCCATATTACCTTAAACCATGGGGCTTCTTAGCCTTCACTTGGGTCTTGAGCAATTGAAAGATAGAACGATCAAATCAAGCACTATGTCTCAAGTTCTTTATTCACCATTGTTCTAGAGTTTTTATAAGTTTTCAAAATAAAACTCAGAAATTTCATTGTATGACACTTTCAAGTCTCTCAATATATGTAGTATTTGTGGATCTTCACTAATGCAATAAAAATATTATGCCTTTTTCTCTTCCAATCACTAAGGCTTATGTGGAGTTCATAGGTAGGGAGAAAGCTAGAGCATACTTGCAATGCATATATTGTAAAGTCAAACAACAGATCCAAAGAGAGTTGAGTCATACAATCAAATCAAGATGTGCATGTGTGCGGATATATGGTGGATATATAAGGTGGCTAACCTAATTCTATTTTGCTCCTTGAAAACTTATCTCTCTTTTTAAAACTTGAAAACATCTGCTAGAGAATATGGGCTATCTTATTCATCATTTTCTCTTTTTTCAGGTAGGCATCTAAGTACCCATTGTTTTAAATATCTCGGACACTTGTTCATTTTTTTCTCAACTCTTTTTTTTCTTTCTTCTTTTTTTATGAATAACTTTTGCATAGCCACATGCCTCTTTTCTGCAACAAAACTTTGAGAGAGATATCAACAAGAACTTAGAATATTTATTTGGTGGATGGAAAACCTATCAATCATGTTTTTGTATTCTCTCTCAATGTATGAGTAAAACATTTTTGGGTGGATCTAGATTAGAAGACATGTTTTTGTGCCTACCCCCAGTGTAGGAGTAGTGCATATTTAGGTGGTGTGTACATAATCTTAATTTTAAGAGCATGACAAATCTCTCATAAGGGTCAACAAAGCTTGACAAAATTCAATACAAAAGCAAGCAGCATATATGTGGAAGTTTTTCTAGCCTAAATAACATGTATGGCTCTAGTGGGAATTCAAGCTTTGTCATACAGGAACTCATCTTGTAGTATTTTTGTGTTTTCAAAATGTAAATCTCTAGAATTTTAGTGTCACTTAGAACAAGATAAACAGTAGCTCAGACCTTCTCATATCATATCCGTCAATTACCTAGACTTAGATCAAGCATATGCCACCCACGAGTTTCAAGTTCAGAGTAAATCCTTATATCAAAACAATTTTATCCAAAACTTGAGAGAATTCAAGGCTAAAAACTAGGTACTTGAAAGGAATTACAACAGAGCAACTATTCATCATTTCTATTTAAGAGATTATACTGAATCCTCTTTATTTTATTTAGCTCTTAAATACAAATTAAAACAAACTAGACACACCTTTTTTATTTTGTTTTCAATTTTACTAGATCACACATTATTACTATAAATGACTAATGCAAAGATAATTTTTTATTTTGTTTTTCATTCATCATTTTTTAACTATTAAAAGAAACTAAATCAAAGGGAAAGAATACTTACCTGGATACATGGGGGTGCTGCTCCCCCAAGCTGACTCTTTCGGTGAGGGTTTAGTGTTGTAAGTTCTTCGAACCGGACTTCTCCTTGTGAAGTTCATTGATCACGTACCTCGGTTTGCTCTAACTACGAGGATTCTTGTGATGACGCATCTAATGGTGATGTCACCTCCTTCCACCAAACCCACCTTGGTTTTGAGTTTGGATTTTGGTTTGACAGGTTCAGAATCTTCACTTGTAAAAATTTGGGGAATCGACGAACTCCTCCCACACTTTACTTGAAGTGTGTCCTGCTCATTAAGACAAGGTAGAGATTAAGTGCATGGGCTCTGTTGGTGGGAAAATACTAACAGAACCAGAACTTTATTTATTCTTCTCTATCCTTAGGCACATTGAACAAGATAAAGTTAATGTTATGTGCTTTGTTCAATTATAATATGGGTAGTAAGATCAGAAGATTGAGCACGAATGTAGCATTTAAAGATATTTGGCCAAAAGGGTTGAATTGCTTAACCCATGGAAGGATTGTCTATCTTTACATAATATATCGAACTTTACATGATTATGACTATTATCTTTCAGAGATAGGATGTGCACCTTTCAGCTCATTTGGTTAGGACTATGAGATCAAGAAAGTGATGCTAGAAACAAGCTTAAAGAACTAAGCATGTTGAGTTAATCAGATTGGATTAAGCAAGCTATGACTCAAACATGTTTGTTTCTTACTTATGTGCATACCCAAATCAAGAAAAATTCTTTAAATAATGACCATTTACCTTAGGATGTTATCTTCGTCACTGAAACATGATGCCACCACATGACAAATAGTAGATGATTCGTGATGGTCCTTCCCTTTTGCTTGAAAATTTTCTTGTTCGGCTAGCCTCACAGTTTGAACTATTCATGAGCTTCTTGTCTCCTAGTTTGCACCCTTTTCTTTCTCATTCTTTTGTCATGCCATCTTTTTGCTCTTCGATCTTGACATTTTGTTGGACCTTCCGCTCACTCAATTTTTTATGCCTCAAGCCTTGATTTGTTTCCACGAATGATCTCCTGTTGGTGATGGCTTATGGCTTGTTGATTTGGTTGTCCACTTTCTATGAGTGAGTGCTTTGATTGCAGATCGTGTTTTATGACACTCATCCTCTTCCTCTTTGATCCATAGAGTTCTTCCATCTATGATGAAAAAGCTATGCCTCCTTTGCGCAAAGTTATTGGAGTTCATCATGTGCCTTGCTCTATCTCTGATTTGAATTCATCTCATGACTTACCCAAATTAATTTGAGAGTTTCCTACAGGGGTTAGTCTAACAAAATATCCAGTATCTACTAAAGCACACTCTTGGTTCAAAAAATTAAACTAGACACCATGTACAATTTAATCTAGGAAGCATTTTAACCTAAGCACCATGCTTAATTTAAAAAAGCCTTTGGTACTAAGATCAGCACTCCTAAACTAAGCACCATGCTTAATTTAAAAGATGTATGAACATACTCCAAACCTTAAGCATACTATAGCAAACAAAGCTGGCATGAAAGTATTATAGAGATTTATTCAAATAGAGATGAAGGAGCATGGTTGTTATTTAGCAAAATGAGCATGGCTTGAAGGTAGAGACAGCCAAGATAATTTAGCAACATGGCATAAGATTTTTTAGAGAAGCCCATTCCTCATACTTGAATTTTTGCAAGGCAAAATCAAGTTTGGATGGATGTGATTAAATGTTGCATGATAATTGGTTGGACATACCTTGCGTCGTCATCCTTTATTCTTTTTCCTTCAAACCTAGAATGGTTAGTGGCAAAAATATCTGAAGGAATATTTTTATAATTATATTGCTATGCTTATTTTCACAAGGGTATTACAACAAAAGGTGAAAACTCATGTTATCACCCGAAAGTGCTTGTTTTAGGACAAAAAACTCGTCCCTGGGAAACCTTCGAATTGCGCTTCAAGCTGGTGAAGTGGTTTTCCCTCCAACACCAGTCTTTATATACCTATCTCAAAATTCATGCCAATGAGATTTGCAATATTTATGATAAATATATGCATCTACAACCACCCTTTCAAAATTTTTGTGAGCAGGAAGCACGAGGGGGTTTAAGATCTCGTGTGTGGCAATGTTAGAGAGACCAATTGATTTAGGAGATTTCTCGTATGAGCATGGATTTGATGAGGTGTTCATGAAATAACTTCCATGCTCATCAATGTCATCTTCCTTTTCAGACTCTAAGGTTGTTTCTTCATGAATGCCTATAGGCGGAAACATTATCTCCATCATTCCATGCCTATAACATTCATTGGTCATTTTATTGTCCAAGATTTCCCTTGGATTGGTGACTCGGGTTGATCTTGTCCAAGGCCTCATCCATCCATTCAATGGCAATGGCACATAAGTTCTTAATATCCTCCAGCCATTTTTGTTGCTCTTCTTGGTCTTCCTTGTGGTCTTCATGACTCCTATGCTTTGGGTGTCTTAATGGATTTCTAGGATCATTATGAGTTTTAGGAGAAAGAACATAAAGGGAATAATCGAGGTCAAGGATGGGTTTAGAGATGGGTACAATTGGGACATCTAATGTGAGCATAGAAGGGGAGAGGATAGGAATGACTTCTAGATGGCTCGACTCTCCTTCCAGCAACACCAAATCAGCAGCCAAAAAGACAATGCAAAGACAAATACATTTGCAAGAGCACACGCCTTGGCAACAAAATGTTTTCAGTAGGTCTTCAAGCTCCCCTACATTCAGAAGCCGCCCTCAGAGCTCCCAATCAACTGGTGTATGATCTTTTGGATGCCCAATGCACTCATTTGTTTAGCCACAACACACTTTAAGTAGTGGTGAATAGTTTGTTCTTCCCTATAGTGTTTGAAAAGTCAAGTAACAAATCTTTGTGAAGATCAACACAGGCTTATAAAGAAATATAATAACCAAAAAATTTACCTACCATCTATCTAACAGAAGTATAGGACTTGAGTTGACCCAAGAGAATACAACATCAGCTGCTTTTTGGTTCTAGAAATTAAATGACAATTGAAGTATACAATGCAATATCCTCGCAGAATTAAAAATTGACATCACATACCCAACTTGGCGTTTCCTAATCAGAGTCGGAACACTCAAGTGGACCACTGTGCATGAAACCAAAAATACATAAAGAAATATAATAACCTTGTAGTCGGGGTTCTTGATTTTCTGAACAACACAATGATCAATGCATGTCAGTGCAGCTTGTCTAGCATAATTTAGCCACTTAGTCATGTTCATACCTTTTGCTTCCATCTATCAACATACTCATTTCCTTCATGTCTACTTCTAGTTTTTCATAAAGCCACTACATATGTTGCAAGTACTACAAAGTACAAACCTTTCAAAAGTTAAACCCTTCTCAACAATAGCCAGCCTTCTCTTGACGTTTCCATCAGCGGGTTTGTAACACAATAGCAACTCCCAAGTAGGAACACATCTTCAACTCTTTGCACATCTCTACATCTAGTATTGTGGCAGTGAACACATCACTGTAAGTAGAAGCGATCTTTGATGCCTCCTCCACAAGCACAGCTGAAAAGGACAAATGATGACTGCAATAAGTATACTGACAATAAATCGATGAAGAACAATCAAAGTTTGATGAAAGATCTACTGACCAGGGGTAAGGACATTTGCAGGAGAGTTCACAAGCTCTCTTCCGAATATCACACCTGACGAAAGATCATTAGCATACTTGTTTCTGATCCACCTTGGCACCATAACCTAGTCCAATAATATGAACTTCTTTAAGGTGCACCTTTTTTGATTCAGACTTGTATCTGATGTCCTCATACAATCCCAGCACGGTTCCTGTGATTTAGACCAGCAGAAAAATCAGGCTCAATCCACTGCACTCCATAACCATCACAACAGAAAAGAAAAAGAGGCATGTGCAGGAGAATGAACTTACAAGAATAAATCAACAAAAATTAGCAATACAAAAAAGCAGAAGTAATCTTAATGGTTACTATCTCTCGACAACCGGGTATGTTGCCTGCAAAGAATATTTTGTTTGTTATTAGCATGTATGGCCATGAAAGGCATTATCCATTTTATCTGTGCATCGTCTAGTTAACATGAACACATAAATGAAAATCCTATCGGGTTTACATTTTGCAACGCCACTACCAAGCTAACACAATAGTACTACTATACTACTATCGCACAAAGGACCATATTTGCATCGTGAACCCAATCGATTCTTTTTATGTCAGCATTGATCCATCATTTGTGGTAACTCACAAACAAAGTACCAAGAGATTTACCGGTTTCAAAAAAAACAGCAAACATTTATACCAAGAGATCTACACCTAACGTAACCTTCCAAGAAAGAAATAAATAAAAAAATCTACCCTGGAGAATCCAAACTATCGAACCACCGAGACCTCAAACAAAAAAAAAAAAGGAAAACCAAACGGAATTAGCACAAATAAGAACTCATAGCTGCTTCTTCGCGGCGACGATGAAGTCAGCGAAGGACCTGAGGTCGGCAAAGGAGCAGCGCGGTCGCCGGGCCAGAGCCCACGCACGACGGGCCCGACTGCGTCGACCATGCCACGCGTCGGATCCAGGCACAAACGGCAGCGGGGTCCGCTCCTGGTACTTGCCCGCATCCGGAGTGAGGCTTCAAACGCGCACAAGCAGGTTACTTGTATTCCTACGCGGACTCACAGCTGGTGCGGTCATCCTGGAGACCATCAATGTCAGTGCTAAGGGCCATCTTCTCCAAGTGGACAGTCTTGGAAAGGAATGGGATATCCTTGCCTCTGTGGTTCTTGTAGTTGAAACTCTCGTCATTCGAGTAATGAAGTTGCTTGTACGAAGTGAAGCATACTGGTCGGGCCGCATGCGGCAACATAGCCTTTTTGAGCTGATGCATCACAGTGACTGCAGGAAGCAAGATGGCAAAAGGAATAGGAGTGGAGGACTGGTGGGACTCCAATGTCTACTCCTGGTCCACCGAGGTCCCCGCCCGGAACTTGCCATTCAAAAGGTGCTACAACTAGTGTCCACAACCGAAGAGGACATCACGAAATCCCAGGGCCTGAATGCAGTACGGAGACATATGAATAACGAACAATTGGTCACCTGGATCTGGATGGAGGATTTGAAACTGGAGGAGAGAATCCTTGTGTGGCACATCGCCACTCATGTCTACATGGAGAGTACGAGTGGCAACGCGGGCTCTCGCAAATTACATGCATGTTTTTCCTGCTGGCAGCCAGTTCCTACATGCTGCCTTACCCTGTTAGTCGACAGGCGTATGTCCAGTTGTGCTCTGATGCCATCACTCATCTGAGTTTGTGCACCACCGAGATGCTGCTCAAGGCCATATTGAAACAGAAGGAGGCTTTGATGGAAGGAAGAGGGGAGAAACCACTGGTGCCCAGACTTGTTCGATGAATAGTACACTGGACAAAAGGATGCCAGGTTGCTGCAATGTTGATCCACATCACAGCGAAAGAGAGAGGAGAGCCGATGGTACAGACATCAGAGAGGACAAAGAGAGAAAAGAATCGATGGTACAGACATCAGCACAGAGGAAGAAGACATCATCAGGGAACAAAGCAGAGAGTATTGTTAATGGTCTTGGAAGTGTTGCAAAGATGCTGTGCTACACGGCCTACTTGTGCAACGAGAAATCTCATGCCAAACACCTGATCGACGGTGGTGAGATCATGACCATCGTTACCCTTCTCATGATATACATGAAGAATGGTTTAATTTTTAAAAACACAAGCAGAAGCGCTACGCGCGCGCGGCAGACTCAAAGAGGCCAGACAGATAGTGTGGTCTAGCTAATATAAACCGACCAACGTCTCTCTCTATATATATATCTGTCCTATACTCCTAAAGCTATATACCAACTCCGTCCTCACAGAACACCATTTACCAACAGTACCCTCTCACAAAACACTGTTACCAGAACAGTAACAGAGCCCATGAAACAGTTCCACCTGGTATCACGGAGCCGGTGGAGCTCAAAATCGTGGCTCTGTAGGCTCCTCTTTCAAGTTCATTTTTTAGTCGAAAATAAACCACCCCCTGCTATAGTGCTCCTACAGTATTTTTCAGAGGAGTCGGAGCACCTGTGAGCCATATCACACAAGGCCAGAGTTTGTAGTTGAACAATAATTACTTCTTTCATAATACAATATTGATTTCGTGTTGCTTGCTCTAATAGATTGCATGGATTGGGATGTATGGATACATTGAAATGACACCTGATCTTGAGAGAATCAAATTAATGTGTCACATCACTACTATAAGTGCAGAGAGGCAACTCATTCTGCTACCACGTAGGAGTACTCCGTAGGCACTGTACATGGGTTAAATGAAACTACTCCCAAGTCCCAAGTTGCCACTACTGCCTGCCTATATATGTGTAGCTGAGACTGACGAAGGGGGCACGGTGACACCGTCGTTTCCTGATCTTGCATCAGCAGCAGCTGTTGGAGTTAGAGGAGGCGAAGTGAAGGCACCTGCAAACCTGAGGGGCTCCTGCATCATCGACAGCTCTTCCTGCAGAGTCGGATGGCGGTGATGCATCGGCATTGTCCGCTTGTCTTGCAGCGTGTCCTGCACCATCACCACCTCGTAGGCATCGGCCGTGCGGACCTCCTGCGCCAGAGCGCACGAGTAGCAGCAGAGCCACAGCATGCAGTCGGTGAGGTCAGGCCTGCCGCAGCAGGCGCGGTTCTCGGGGAGGCTGAACCGCCTGCGCATCTGGATCCTCCAGAAGCCGCCGTAGAGCAGGCCGAGCACGCAGAGGAAGACGCCGGCCAGCCCCAGCGCGTCCCTGACGGCCTCGTCGTCCACGCTGATGGCCGCCAGGTCGAAGATGAAGAATGGCGCGAGGCACAGGAGCACGAAGGTAGCGACGTGGACGTACATGTTGCCCAAGCCGAGCCTGCTCATGTTCCAGCCGAACACGCAGCAGCTGCAGAACACCGACAGGTATGCCAGCGACATATCCTCCCACAGATCCTCGAAAAGCCCACCGACCCACTGCGGTGGGTTGCCAGCGGACTCGCCATGGCCTTGTCGTGGCACTAATGAGTACCTCCTCTCGGTCTCGGTTGTTTTCCGTTGGAGCTGTGACTCTTCGTCGTCTGCCTCCGGCTGGGCCTCGTAGTCTTTCCCAAGAGGACTGAGGTTATTGTACAGGCCGGCAACGGCCGGTGCGCAGATGGCAACCGATATGGTGAGGGCAACTCCAATCACCGGACGCTGTGGTCTTCGGTAACCAAGGTTCAGGCCACACAGAGCGTACTGAGCAAAGCAGTTTAAGTGGAGCAGCAGGGTGACAACCATCATATGCTTCCTCTCGTTGGGCTTGCAGGTTCCGTCCTTGCAGTATACTTGCCGGAGCTGATGCATGTCGTCGGCTCTCCAGCGGCACAGGAGGGCGAGGTGGTAGAACCTCCTTGGATGCTGGTACAGGCACATGAGGGTGAAGAGCGCGTTCAGGATTTGGTTGTTCACCTCGAACCACGTGTCTCGCTGCGGCTTGCTTGGCAGGACGCGGTTGAGCATCCTAGTCATGACCATGAAGAGGATGGCGCCAGAGACGCCCACGGCGAGGATCCAGACGGACAGAGCCATGTTCATGGGGTTCAGAATCCACTCCTTGGACTTGTCCCACAGGGAGCTCCAGTCGATCTTCTTCACAAAGGGCACCGTGAAACGTCTTGATGTTGAAGATGATGGCCTCTGATGAGATGACGATCCTACTGACGAGCGGACAGACGAGCCAATATTTCTGTGCTCATCTCCAAGCATTTGTCGAGTGGAGGAAGGTGATGAGGTGGACTGCCAATCAGATTCGGATGGTGGATCGTAGTAGTACTTGTATGCATCGGAGACTGAATTCTGCATGCGGTCAAATGGATTTCCATTGTCATTATTTGGACTGACATTACTGGGTTTCTCCGGTAATCCTGCTGGATGTTGTTGGCGTGAATGATCAACAACACTGTCACCAATTTTGTGCCTCGGATCATCGGCACCACCCAAAACGACCATCTTGTACCAACTAACTGATGACGAGGAGCTCTGATGGATGGAAGCAGCAGCAGTAGCTGCTCATAGCCTCAATCTACAAGTAAATTGCCAAATTAATAATGAATACTCAGTGTCAGTACAGTAGAGTACGTACACGTATACAGCCGTACCGTACATACAGGAAAGCACTAGCTAACTTGTAATTATTAGTTGGCCTGAATCGAGTTTCGTGAAATGAAATAGCTAGTGCTGCGTTGTGATGTTACAAGACGTTCACTTTGTAACTCTCTGTTTCGTGTTACATAATCAAGGATTAACACAATTATTTAAATTATTAGTTGAAGGATGGCAGAGAGGAAAAACCCTTCCTTCTGAATTTGTGGTGCGTGGACAAATTTTGCAAAAGAAAAGGTGGATATATATGCAGTATATATATATATATATAATAACTGAAGTAACCACATGGATTCCATTCAGAAGTTCAGTTTCATGCTAACACAAGGATTACAAGGTTAATTTTCATGGTAATATCTAGTAGTTAGGAGGTAAATGAAACGCTACACACATACTCCTACATAAATACTCTGCAGATTTTATTTATAGGAGAAGAAGAAAAGAAAGCTTAAGCCTGCACAGTAATTAAGACAATTAGCTAGGAAGAATAATCATTAAAACAATAAATAAATCAGGCGGGGTTATTCCTGAAGGGTAGGAATTATCTTGGTGACCTACCTGATGGAAGGGATTTGGGATGGACGAAGCTGAGCTGAGCACGCCGGGAGCCAAGGAGAGGAGATGGTCGTCGGTGGATGGTTGGATCGACCAGAGCAGGCGAAGCGAAGCCTGCAGCTCTAGGTGCAGGGGAATCCAGTCCAAATCCGACTCGACGGAGACGCACTGCAGTGGGGCTGGATCGCCTTCTTCGCCTCCATCCAACTGGAATTTGGAAGGCGCCCGGCCGGCCGGAGCTAGTTTCCCGAGAGACAGATGATGGCAATTGGCAAACAAGAAAGGTTGCTTGGACGGCCTCACCTCCACCTGAGAGAGAGTCGACAAGTTCAAGGTCAATCTTGTTGGCCTGCGCCTTCTCTTGTGTCCACGGCGACCTCGTCCACCCGTTTGGCCTTTTGGCTTTTTCATTCAAACAAAACCAGCCAGCGGCTTTTAAAAAGACCTGTCTATTTGGAACTTGGGTGATTTCACCCCCTCTGATCACTCAAGTAGTTTGAGCGAACAAATCACACAAATGGAAAAAAAAAACAAAATCTGAGTGATCGAGGCCCTATGGTCACACGAATATTCCTAAAGGTCAAATCACTCAAAACTAACTAGAACCACAGTTCAAGTGAAACAGGAGTTGAAATCACACGAATTTTGCATTCCCTCGGAACACCTTCATGCACAATAAATAATAGCAAGAATTTGCTAAATTATAAATACAATAAACCTTGCAAATTAAATATTTAAAATAACAAGAACAAATGATATAGAAAAAACTAAGAACCAAAAAAAAATTGTTCTATGGATGAATCAAACAAATCAACTACTAATTTTTTTCACTTAGTATTACCTACATCAATAATACATAGCGATTACACCTGATTAAGTACTGTAAGTATAGTTCAATTCTAGTGTAAATGAAAAAAAAATTAATTCATAGTCCATAAAAAAGTAAATTTGCCAAGAAGAAAGCAAGATGACAAGGAACAAACACATAATCAAAAAATCAAAACTGCAAATCGAAAAAACCTGAATGACATTTCAAAAAATAGAACAAAACATGAATTATTATAGGAAAGATAAACTTCAAACAACCTTTACACCTTGCCAATTAGTGAAATCCAAGTAGTTGGACACAAAACAAACGAAAAAAACTATAAAAACAAAATTCTCAGGCCATTGCAAGAACCAAGAAAATCAAAGAAATTAACAAACTACAGAAAACAAAAAAATTCTATGGAATGCAAAAACCAAAAACTTTCGAAGGCCATTGGATAAACCAAACATATCAAATAAAATAAGCAAAATAAAAAAAAACAGAAATTTTGTATGGATTGCAAATACCAAAAACAATATGAGAGCATTGCATGAAACAAACAAAACAAAAAAATATACAAAGTACAAAAAAGCAAAAAAATTCTATGGAATGCAAAAAACAAAATGATTTTGACGGCATTGGATCAAACAAACAAATCAAAGTAAGGTACAATGCAATAAAACAATGAGACACACATGTGCCTAATAAACTTTTCCAATTAGTATTACATACATTCATAATACCTATCAATTACACCTAATTAAAGACTATAAGTATAGTTGAACTCTAGTGTAAATGGAAAATTTAATTCATAGTCTATATAATAATACATAGTACTAGTACTAGGCAGGTAATTGACAGGCAGTTCACGAAAGCAGCGACCATCCCAGTGACCAAAGGGACTAGCTACCAAACACCACGTGCCCAGCGCACGTGTTCTCATTGAGCAAAATTTTAAAATAAATTGGACACCGTATAGAATTTGTGTGATGAATGTAAACCAATTACTCAGGTAAACGATAGCTTTTCTGAGTTAGTAACTAAAATCAGATTCCAGGAGAGAAGAATTTGACACGAATTTTAGTTCCTTTCATGAATGCTAATTAGGAAAAATAAATGGAAAGGAGATGAAAGCAAAAATTAGGTAACAGAAAGAACATTTGCATCCGAGCAATATAGTAAGACTAAATAATTTTCAAGTTTTGGAACTTGCATGTGCAAATGAACAAATAATCAAAGTTACAAAATCCAAAATTTTATTAGGAATTGCAAAATAACAAAATATTTGAGCCTTCAACTAATCAAACATACCAAAATAGATAAATTCATATGACAAAAAAATTAGAAAAAACAAAGAAACACATATTATTCTATGAACTGCAAATTAACAAAGATAGAGGGCCTTCAATTTTAAGTAGTATACCAAAGCATATGCAACAGAACAAATAATCAAAGTTACAAAATACAAAAGTTTATTATGGATTGCAAAATAACAAAATATTTGAGCCTTCAATTAACCAAACATATCAAAATAGGAAAATTTCAAATAACAATACAATTGAGAAAAACACAAATCTTCACATTAATATTAAGTTACACTAGTACTACCTAGAAATTATACCAAAATAATCACCATAACATAAACCCGAGTAAAGTGTAAATCTAGTATAAATTCATAGTAACTAAAATCATATTCTAGGAGAGACGACTCAAATCTTAGTTCCTTTCATGAATGCTAATTAGGAAAAAGAAATGGTAAGGTGATGAAATAAAAAAAAAACTAGGTAACAAAAAGAAGATTTACAACCGAGCATGATATATGTTGTGAAACTAAATAAATTTTAAGAATTGGAACAATGCATATCGAGATCAACAAATAATCGAAGTTTAAAAAATTGTTAAAAAAATATTTGAGCCTTCAATTTCAAACATATAAAAAATATAGGGAAATCTCAAGTTACAAAGGAAAAAGGTGAGAAATAACAAAAATGGTAGTATTTGATGAATGCAATTTAACAATGTTAGAGGGCCTTGTATTAAAAAATGAAACAAAAATTAGCCATCTAAGTAAAAAAAACAAGAGTGATTGTCAAAATAAACAACATTAACAAACACAAAAATATTAAAAAAACATAATTAAAATCTCAACGCATGAACTAAAAGCAACAGGCAAAGTCCACAGTAACAATGAGTGAACTAGAAATAATAATTACTATTGAAAGCATCTAGGCCCCTAGTTGGGTTTCGGTGATTAATGACAATACTTGATTACTATGACTAACGTATGTTTTGCAGAGGCAATTAAGTTAGGTCATGGTAATGGAGATCGATTAGGCTATCATGGTGGTCATGCCCCTACGATGGAAATCGTTTCGGTTTTCAAAGGATGAACGACAAGGTTAAGGATGGACTAGTTCTAAGTGTCGATTGGAGTTGAAGAGACACTTAGAGTAGTTTAGGACTTTGTTTTTCCTTTGGCCGTACTATTAAGGGGGTATGGACAGGTAGCTTGACCTAGGTGAGTCTAGTGGGTTAGGTGTGGTGCACACTTGCTCATTCTAGCACTAGGTAGCTCCTAAAAAGCCATTAGATCCATTGGAGCAAACTTCATTCACGTACGTTCGAAAGTTGGAAGTAAATAAAGGATCAAATACTGACCGGACGCTGGCTCCAGTGTGACCGGACGCTGGCTTAGGGTCCAGTTAGTTCATTTGACCAAGGTATTTTTGTCTGGTGTGACCGGACGCTGAGAGGTCAAGTGACCGGACGCTGAGGGCCAGCGTTCGGTCGACTCTAGTAAGGTTCCAGAGAGGAAAAAACTCGACCGGACGCGTCTGGTCACACTGTAAACACTAGAATTCGGGGTGAACTGACCAGCGCGTCCGATCAACATGACCGGAGCGTTCGGTCACCCCACAGAGGCACATAATGGTTTGTTTTTCAGCCCATATTATAAATACTTCCTCCATTCGTGTGTGGGGGCACTTTTGTTCATTCCAACAGCTGAGAAACACCTTTGAGAGTGCCAAAAAGAGCAAGGTCCTAGTGAGGTGATTGAGATTTGAGAATCCCAAAGAGAGCCTTCATTAGTGAGATCAAGAGTAGCAAAGTGTGCATCCACCCTTCTCATTAGGCTTGTCGTGGTCAAGTGAGAGTTCGTGCTTATTACTCTTGGTGATCGCCATCACCTAGATGGCTTGGTGGTGATTGGAAGCTTGGTGATCATCCGGCGGTGCTTGTGGGTGACCCAACTCAAGTTGTGACTGGTTGTGGGTGATTTACCGCGATGGAGTGTCGAAGAATCAACCCATAGAGAGCACTTGATCCTTCCGCGGATCAAGGGGGAGCTACACCCTTGCATGGGTGCTCCAATGAGGACTAGTGGGGAGTGGCCACTCTCCGATACCTCGGCAAAATATCACAGTGTTCCTCCTTCTCTCTTTACTTTGAGCATTTACTTTGAGCAATTCAATTCTTGTCATTTATATTCCTAGAATTGTCATGCTAGAGTAGGATTAGAACTTAGGGTGCTAAACTTTTGTGCGTTAGATCAATAGAAACACTTTTTAGGCACAAGGGGTTAATTGGGTTAACCATAGAGTTTAATTATTGCAAAGAAATTGAGAATTAGCTCAATTCACCCCCCCCCCTCTTGGGCATCTTGATCCTTTCAATTTGTATCAAAGCCTCGTACTCACGTATTTAGGCTTAACCACCTAGAGAAAGATGTCTCATAGGGATGGATCTCCTCCTATCTTTGAGGGGGATGATTTTCCATATTGGAAAATCTGCATGGAGGCGTACTTAGAAGCTCTAGATGTTGGAATACTTAGAGCCGCCTCACAAGGTTTCCCAAAACCTCGGGATGCCGCACACCCACAAGGCGATGAGTTGAATTATAAAAAATGGAATGTAAAGACTAGAAACACCATATTTAGAGGTCTTTGTAAAGATGTGTTCAACCGGATGAGGAACCACAAAGACGCCCATGCACTATGGTCGGACGTTTATGCGCTCCATGAGGGAACAAAGAGTGAGCGTGAGGAATGCTATCATCTTGTCATGAACAAGCTCAACTCTTTTGAAATGCTTCCTAAAGAATGTGCTAATGAAATGTATTCTCGTTTGAATGTTCTTATAGAGAAAGTCAATGGGCTTGGACTCACTCAAATGCAACCATCCGATGTTGTAAGAAAGATCTTGAGTGTCCTCCCTATTGACAAATATGGGCATATTGTGACCGTGCTTCATTAAGGTGATCTTTCCACCGCTACACCGATATAAATCTTGGGGAAGATCAATGCTCATGAGATGTACATGCACATCACACCTCAAGATGGCTCATCCTCTACTAAGAAGAAAGAAAAAGATTTAGCATTCAAAGCTAGTCAAGAGAAGGGCAAGGCAAGGCTTGAGTATGAGAGCTCAAGTGATGATGAAGTTGATGATGCAAGCCTTGCTCTCATGGTGAGAAAAAACGCCAAGATGCTAAAGAAGCTAAACAAGAGTGGCATCAAGTTCGATGGTAAGAAGAAGTTCTTCACTAGCTCTAGAAGGAAGCCAATCTCTGAGATGGATTGTTACAATTGTGGAGAACTTGGTCATCTAGCTCACCAATGCATAAAGCCCAAGAAAGATAAGTTCAAGAACAAGAACAAGGGCAAGAAAGATGACTCAAGTGATGAAGATGAGAAGAAGAAAGACAAGCCATACAAGAAGAGAGATGGCAAGAAGGACTTCCACAAGAAGAAGAGTGGAAAGGCATACATCGTCGGTGATTGGCTCACGGACATTGATTCATCTAGTGGCTCATCCGATGATGATAGTGACAACGAGAAGGTGGCCACCATTGTTATTGACTCTTCATCATCTTCACCGCCATCATCTTCTACACACCTATGCCTTATGTCCAAGGGTGAACGCAAGGTATCAAATGATGATGAGAGTAGTGGTGATGAACATGCAGTAATGATGATAGCGATAGTGATGATGATGAATATGAATCACCATCTTATGATGATCTTGTTAAATTGCTAAATAAATACTCTAAGAGCATTATAAAGACTAGAGCTAAGAATGACAAGCTAGAAACTAAAAATGATTCTCTTTTAGCTAAATGTGATATAGCCGAAAAGGCTAGTGTTGAGTTTAGAGAAACAAATGAAGCTATTTCATCCAAACTCAAAGAGCTCAAATCTTCTAAGAAAGAGCTTAAAGATAAACATGATAAACTTGAGAGGATGCATAAAGAGCTCATCACTAGCCATAATATGCTAAAAGATGAATATAATACTCTTAAGATTAATCATGATAATCTTGTTATTGCTCAAGAATTCTTATCTAATGAGCCACATGATGCTACTAACGATGTTGTTAAGATTGATATAGCTACATCATGTGATGATTTGATCATTGAGAGCATTGAGCAAAGTTCTAGTAGCAAGGGCAAGCAAGTGGTTGAGGCCGATGATTATGATGAGTTTGTCAAGCTCAAGAATGACAATGAAAAGCTCAAGAAAGATTTTGAAGAACTTAAAACCACCAAGTGTATAGTGCTAGAAACTCTTGTTCATGATGATGCCAGCTATAACAGAACCGACCAATTATACGAAATTAAGTAAGAAAATCATCCGCCAGGGCAGACGATTTAGCAAATTTAAGCCTGTATAACCCGGTAGTCCGTGAAATCATGAAGGATTTCAAACCAACTCACATCCCAGCCAAGATCGTAATAAGTTTAGCGGTCACCATCACATATTACATAAAAGTTCGCATCTCAGATACATCAGAGTTTAAACATAGTTATTACAAAACGAGTTCAAATAGAAGTAGCGGAAGCCATTTGTTTAAAACCACACGCACTCACACGGAGTTCAAATACAGTGCCAGCTAATGATCATCTCCAACAAAAGCATCAGACGAGACGTAAGGAATGACCATGCCCATGGTCCTAAGCATCACCCATCGCAGGATAAAGGCAGTTGATACAGTAACCGTAATACATCTGCCCATCCGCAACAAGTGGGAATAAAACCCTAAGTACGAGAAGGTACTTAGCTAGACTTACCCGACATAACCGAAAATAAAGTGACACCAAGGATTATGAAGGGCTTTATAGTAGGGTAGCTGACTCATTTGCAAAAAGAGGCATTTTTAGCATTTCAAGAACCTTTCCAAAAGCATTATTGTCAAGTTAATTATTATTAACCTGTCGACTACATTTGCACCTATACTAGAGCAAATATGAGATTAAGCAAATAATGATAACCAATGATCATTAACAACTTCCATATTGTCATATTCATTATAACTGTCCAAGTGTTCCATCAACATTACTACGATGAAGTAACACAAGTCAAGTGCTCACTATCCAGGAGCGATGACGATTCGAATCGATTCCTAACCAGCTGGTGATTTATTCCTTACACAAACCTCACTCACCTGCTAAAGTGAGGTATCGGTCACCGAGTCAACTATCCAGGAAGCTCGAGTTTGCCAGGAACCACATGTACCCGGGGGCCAACCGACTACACTTTGGTCTTATCATCTCGCCCCCGTATCCTACCACACCTGCTCCGGCACAGTGCGCTGCGGGCAATCTACTCGGCCCGAATAATCTCCCAGCTTCGCGGTCGAAAGGTACTTTATTCGGCCAGCTATATGTAAGACATGCGTTCAACATGACCTGAGGCCCAACAATGGTCGGTCCTTAATCGACATAGACGGAAAGCACTACAGTCCAAAAACTCTGTAAGTCTCCGTCCGGTCTCAACTTCATTTAACACTTAGTTATACCATGACTACATAGTTATCCAAGCAGATCCAGGTAACCACCTATAGCTCGCAGGTGACAGGAAATCACCCGACTTCTACCGGTCTAAGCCAGCTAAGCATTGACTCGACTGCGGATACCAGGGTAACAAGGATATAGTATAACAAAGGTAAACAAGGTATAATGCAGCAACGGTTGCAAACAACTCCTGAACGTAATGCATCAATTAAAGTAAAGCATTTAATTAATAATCGCAAACTGGGGAGAAAAATGCTCTGGGGCTTGCCTCTCTCGAAGGAGCTCGGGCGGTGATCGGGGCACTCCGGAAGTTCCTCAACGTCCTCCTCGTCTGCTTCGGTCACTTCCTGCGGCTGCACCTCGAGCTGCTCCTCGGGCTCCTCGAGTATGATGACTGGATTCTCGGTTTGCGATCCTGTATGATGCATGTGCATAAGTGCTTATGCAAAAGGTGCATCGGATGAAATGAGCACAATGGATATGCTTGAATGCAAGGTAATCAATATCATCCAAGAACATGTACTACAAGCACATATCATCTACTGCATTCTCTTCTACTACTAATATGCTAAGTCAACACATCTCATTAAATGCTTCAAAGATACACCAAAGCTTCACTAATTTCTTAATCACACATAAGGCAACACTTGATTAAACCCTAATTAATAATAGGTTTGAATAGCAACATCTATTTTTATTTCTTAGAAAAATCTTAGAAAATTACCATAGCACAGTACTACCCTAAGTAGTCTACCATCAGATTTTTATGGTATTTGAATAAGTGGATTAGCCTACACAAAAATAACAAGCTATGGCATGATTATGAACATGAAAATACTTTGCACTGTGAAAAATGTCAAACAACTGATGAAATATTTTTCATATGTTCTACACAATAAATAATCACTGTACAAAAATTATCACATGCATGTTTTATACAAATTTTGCTCTCTAGCAAAAATAACAAAAATCAGCCATTAAAGGCACTTGAACTACACCTCATAATTTTTCTACAGTACATGCATGACACATATTTTTCCTAGGAAGTACATTACACAAGAAGGGTAACAAACTTGGAATCATAATTTTCTGATACATATAGGATTTACTAACCATTTTACAAGATATCAGCAATATCAAGAATTAATTAAAGCTCTACAGAAAAGTATCTCAAAAATGACATTCAACATTTTTATCATGAAGATCTGGTGACAAGGAACACAACAAAATTTGTTTCAACAAATTTGGAGCAAATTTTAGCAAGTTATAAATTTCCAAAGCATTTAACAGAATTCTAAAAAGTATTTCTTCAATTCATTTTAAAACCAGCCGACGAAAAAGGCTGGGTGCACCCGGTGCAGTGCACCCAGAGGGGCTGCCAGGTGGGACCCAGTGGGTCAACCGGCCCCACTGGCTAGTCACCCGGAGCCTTCACCAGCCACTGCGGCTGGGCCCTGTGGCCCCACGGGTCAGCGACCCGAGAGCAGGGGAGGAGCTCCGCCGGCCGGTGCTCACCGGCGGCGAGCCCTTCCGGTGGCGCTGGTGGTGCCAGCGTGCACACCATGCCGAGCCACACCAGCTGGGAGGGTGGCGTTGGCCCAGTGGCGTGACGAACCACACGGCCGCGGCAGCGCGCTTGCCGGAGAGGAAGGAGGCGCCAAGCTCGGCCCTTACCTCGACAACGGCGGCCACAAGTGAGCGCAAGCGAGGCAGGGAGGCTAAGCGGAGCTGCTGGCGGCGGGAATCGAAGAATGGAGGCATGGGAGGAGGGGTATGTCGTCGGCGGGGCAACGGCGACGCTCGGTGGCGAGACCTCCCGCGGAGCTCTGAACTGGAGAGAAAAGGAGGAGGAATGAGGAGGAGGCAGCGTGGTCGGGCAAAAGAAGACACGCGCGTGGAGGGCGAGGCAGGCCGTGGCTGCCGTGCAGCGGGCGTCGCCGGCGCATGGCCGCCACGCGGTGGTCGCGCTCTGGCGCTGGTCGGGACGCGGCGCGCGGGAACGGCGCGGCGCAGCGCGGAGGCAGGCCGGGCGCGCGAGGTGGGCTGGGCCAGACGCGGGGCGGGCGAGCGGCGGGCGCGGTGGCAGGCCGAGCCGACTTCGGCCGTGGGCCGAGAAGCGGGGCGGCGGCCCCTGAAAGGAGAAAAGCATTTTTCAATTTTCTATTTTCAAGGAAATTTCAAATAGCAGTTTTCAAATACCCTTTTGAGCAAGAAAATGACTTCTTTTGAAAATGGCCCAAAAATAAAAGTTGCTTAGAATTTAATCCTCTACAACTTTGCTTTTATGACCAAAGTCCAATTCTTGCTAGATTTTGAATTATAAAAATTAAAGTCAATTTTAACTCAAAACCCTAATTTTGGAGAGTTATTTTTAAAGTAAAATTTGGCAATAATTTAAATACAAACTTTGCTCCAAAAATTGTGCTAAATAATTCTAGATGATTTACAATCATAGCCAAATAGGTTTTACTAACTTAGCAAGCATAATTTGGGCAAAAACAACTCTAAACAGGTGTATGCAACATTCATGTTTCACGAGCACGTTTCATATGTTTCGAAGCAGGGTTTCAGTTATTATTTACATGATTAGGTATGTATGATTAGGATGCTTGATGATGCATAATATGCATGATTTGCAGTGCCTAAATGCTAGCATAACACCGGGGTGTTACAGCCCTCCCCCCTTATAAAAATCTCGTCCCAAGATTTGGGTTACGAACCATTTGTTATAAAAATCTTCATAAGCTTTTTGTAGATATTCTCCCGTTTCCTAAGTTGCATCTCCCTCATCATGATGATTCCACTGTATCTTGTTTGTTTTCACCACACTATTCTAAGTAGCACGTTCTTTAGTGTCTAACACACGGACTGGTTGCTCACGATACACCAAATCTGATTTGAGTTTGATGCCCCGAGGTTCTATTCTTTCCTCCGGAACACGCAAACACTTCTTGAGATGTGATACATGGAAAACTGGGAAGACGGTACTCATGGTCTCAGGTAACTCCAACTTATAAGCTACTAGACCTCTTCTTTCCAAGATCATGTATGGTCCTACGAATCTAGCGGCAAGCTTTCTTCGGACTCCAAACCTTTTCTTCTTCATTGGCATGACCTTCAGATAAACATAGTCACCAACTTCAAACACAAGAGGTCTCCTTCTTCTGTCTGCATAACTTTTCTGATGCGATTGAGCCGCCTTCATATTTTGTTGAATAATATGAATTTTCATCTTGGCTTCTTCTACAAAGTCAATGCCATAATACCTTCTATCACCTGGCTCGACCCAATTCAATGGTGTTCTACATTTTCTGCCATACAAAGCTTCGAATGGAGCTATCTTGATGCTCTCTTGATAACTATTATTGTAAGCAAACTCAGCTAATGGTAACCATGACTCCCATGATCCCTTAGAAGACAACACACATGCTCTTAACATATCTTCCAAAACAGCATTCACTCGTTCAGTCTGACCATCTGTCTGAGGATGATAAGCAGTACTACGAATCAAACTAGTTCCTAAGCCTTTGTGTAAATGTTCCCAAAAGTGAGCCGTGAACTGGGGCCCTCTATCAGATACTATAGTCTTTGGTATACTATGCAACCTCACAATTTCTGCAATATACTTTTCGGTATATTGAGGTGGTCGATATTCTGTCTTGACAGGCAAGAAATGAGCAGTCTTGGTAAGACGATCCACAATCATCCAAATCGAATCATGTCCCTTTTGAGTAGTGGGCAAACCCGAGATAAAATCCATACTTATATCATCCCACTTCCAACTAGGGACGAACAAAGATTGCAACAAACCAGCAGGTTTCATATGAATAGCTTTCACTCTACAACATGTGTCACATCTAGCAACATAGGCCGTAACTTCTTTCTTCATTTTGGTCCACCAATAACGAGGCCTTAGTTCTTGATACATCTTACTACTTCCCGGATGGATAGATAGCTTAGAAAGGTGAGCTTCATCCATGAGTTTATTCCTAAGCTCTCAATCCTTGGGAACCACAAGACGGTCATCAAACCACAACACGCCCTGTTCATCCACTCTAAAGTGCTTAGATGGCTTTTCTTTTATTTTCTCTTTGATGTGGAATATTCCCTTGTCGGTTTTCTGGCCTTCTATTATCTTACTCTCCAACGAGCAACTAATCTGGATACTATGTGATACAGCATGATGCATCAGATCGAACCCATCTTCAAGTAATGGTTGTACATTCAAGTAATGTGACTTTCTGCTCAAAGCATCTGCCACTACATTGGCCTTTCCAGGATGATATTGCACATTCAAGTTGTAATCTTTGATCAATTCCAACCATCTTCGTTGTCTCATGTTCAGTTCTAGTTGGGTAAAGATGTACTTGAGACTCTTGTGATCTGTAAAAATGTTGCACACATTACTAAGTAAATAATGTCTCCAAATTTTAAGGGCATGCACAACTGCAGCAAGTTCAAGATCATGTGTCGGATAGTTGCCCTCGTGCTTTCTCAATTGACGTGAGGCATAAGCAATGACTCTTCCTTCTTGCATAAGGACACAGCCCAATCCAGTTTTCAATGCATCGTAAAACACATCAAATGGTTTCTCAATGTCCGGTTGTGCTAGAACAGGAGCAGTGGTCAACAGTTTCCGCAAGGTGTGGAAAGCTGCTTCACACTCCTGTGTCCACACAAACTTGTGATCCTTCTGTAGCAGACATGTCATAGGTTTGGCAATCTTCGAGAAGTCTGGTATAAAACGACGGTAGTAACCAGCTAGTCCTAAGAAACTTCTAATCTCAGGAACTGTGGTCGGTGCCTTCCAATCCATAACCTCTTGCACCTTACTCGGATCGACTAAAACTCTATTTTCTGACAGAATGTGACCAAGGAAAGGAACTTTCTTCAACCAGAATTCGCATTTGCTAAACTTAGCGTACAGCTTATGATCTCTAAGTCTGGTTAAGACAATTCTCAGATGTTCTTCATGATCCTTCTCGTTCTCGGAGTACACCAGAATGTCATCGATGAACACAACCACGAACTTATCCAATTCTGGCATGAAAACTATATTCATCAAAAACATAAAGTATGTAGGAGCATTTGTCAAGCCAAAGGACATGACAAGATACTCATACAACCCATATCTGGTGGAAAATGCAGTTTTCGGTATATCTTGTGGTCTAATCTTGATCTGATGATAACCGGATCTCAAATCTATTTTTGAGAACACCTTAGCCTTGGCTAATTGGTCAAACAGAGCATCAATATGAGGCAAGGGATACTTATTCTTGATGGTTACAGCGTTAAGTGGCCTGTAATCCATGCACATTCTCAACGTGCCCTCTTTCTTCTTCTTCACAAACAAGGCGGGACATCCCCATTCAGACTTGCTCGGGCGGATAAACCCCTTTTTCGATAACTCTTCTAGTTGCTTCTTCAGCTCAACTAATTCGTCTGGAGGCATCCGATAGGGTCTCCGTGAAATCGGAGCTGTTCTGGGGATTAACTCAATTCCAAACTCAATATCCCTATCTGGCGGAAGACCAGGTAGCTCATCCGGGAATACATCCAGAAACTCACACACTATCGGAATCTGATGAATAGGAATAACTTTAGTAGCACATGTAACACTTATAAGGTCTGTTCTCCGAGGCAATGGTACTTGGAAAGTACCCTCACCCAAGGGATCCTTAAGGGTAAGTACCCGACTTCCGGTATCTATGACTGCTCCCCAATCCTTCATCCAATTCATCCCTATAATGACATCCAAAACTAGTCCAGGCATAACTATCAAGTTTACTCCAAACTTCCTGCTACCTAATTCAAGGGTTGCCCCTCGAACCATCCGGTTGGTCAAAACATCAGCCCCTGCTGAACTTATACGGTAACCATAACCCAATTATGTGCATAGTTGTTCATGTTTCTGTGCAAATGCTTGACTCATAAAAGAATGCGATGATCCAGAATCAAATAGAACAACTGTAGGGTTTTCGTTGACAGGAAACTTACCAGCGGTTATGGGCTCTCCTTCAGGAATCTCATCCACAGTCGTACTATGCACCCTAGCATTATAAGTCTGCTGCTTCTTCTTGGGCAGATAAGGACATAACCTTGAGAAGTGGCCGGGTTGGTCACAATTGTAGCAGGGTCCCCTCACTGTCCCAGCAGATCCCACAGCTCCCTTGGAACTGCCCTGTACCGTAGTTGCGGCTGCCTTGTTGGGCTGTACTGCCATCTTGTAAGGCTTCTGGGGTCCACGGAAATTCTGACTTCTCTGCTGAGGTGGCCTAAACCTAGTGCCAGGTGCAGATGGACGATAGGGAGGATGACCTCCTATAGGTGCTCTTGCTTGGGACGGACCACCTTCGAGTGCTCTCTTGCGAGTCTTGGATGCGGTGCTGGCGTTGTTGTTCTTTTCCTGCTTCAGACAATCACTGATGAAGTCATTGAATCTGACACGGTTGTTGGTACCCACATGCTTCATCATCTTTGGATTGAGTCCTCTCTTGAAACTGGTGATTCTCTTAGCATCAGTGTCTACCATGTCGGGAGCATAACGACACAAGTTATTGAAAGCATGCAAATATTGCGTCACGGTCTTGGTGCCCTGATTCAACGCCAAGAACTCTCCCAACTTCATCTCAGTCAGCCCGGGTGGAATATAAACTCCACGGAAGGCCTCAACAAACTCTCTCCACATAATCTGAGCATTTGGAGGGAAGGTGGTGCGATGGTGCTTCCACCACATTCCCGCTGGTCCTTGCAACTGATGTGCAGCATACTCAGTTTTCAATACCTCAGTCATCCTCAACACACGAAATTTATCTTCCATAGTGTTGATCCATTCTTCAGCATCGAGTGGTTCTGTTGCTTCCTTGAATATTGGCGGCTTGGTGTTCATAAAATCTTTGAAGCTGCTATATTGATTCACCCCAATGCCACCACCCTGATTATTACCGCGCTAAATGTTGTTGGCGATGGTACGCAGAAAATCCTCCATGTTCTTCTGGGATTGTTCCGTGTTGCGTGGACTCCCGAGCAACTGGGCGAAGAACACCTCTGGGGTGAGCGGGGGAGGAGGTGGCAAATGCGGTTCATGGGGAGGCTCATTGTTGTTGCCGTGGTTTCCACCACCACCACAGGTCCCAGCACCATTAGCACCGGGCTCAGCGGCCTCATACGTGGTACGATGAGTATTTGTCATCTGCATATTTCAGCAACAAGTAATGATTGAGTGAAGCTATAATAATTGTGAGTGAATGAAAAATTATGCCGAACTGAATTTACTGGAGAGAATAAATTCATACAATAAAACAGAGGCACAATAATCGCATCCCAATTAAAACAACATCACTAATTAAATTACTTCAACAGCAAACATCGCGTCCATACAACCAAATTGCCAGCATACATACACTAGACTTTTATGCGTTCAGATATTGCATTACTAGCCAAGTTCCAATCACATGCCAAGTCTCATAATTCCGAAGCAAGATACATTAGGTTACATGCCAACAAAAGATTGGTCATCGCGACAGGACCTAAACACTAGCGCAAGGCAACTAGCCTACTCCTTAGGGCTATCGTCGAGGTCAGAGACGTCACCATCACCCCTAGGTGAAACTATAGGCTCGTCCTCGTCGTTGTTGTCGATGTCCATGCCAGCGCCGTCTGGAGGAGCATATGGGCCAACCCCATTGTAGAGCGCGTGAAACTCCTCGTGTAGGTTGACGTTGTACTCCTCTAGCTCATCGACCCTCTGTAGCAGAAGGTCCCTCTCATCCCAGGCTTCATTCCTCTCCTGAACCAACTGTCCAATCATGCGGTCTGCATTGTTGTTGGCCTGAGTCAATGTATGCACCTGCTGCATAGCTCTATCACCTCTCTCAACCACCTAGTTTCGCTGTAAGTTCATATCAGCCAACTGCTCCTGCAAACTAGCTATAGCACGTGCCTGTCTCTTCTTCTGCTTTCTCCCCTTGAGCTTATCATGACTATGTAAGCCAGTCAAAGTCCAGTAGGTACTCTCAAGACCCTCATACGCTCTGATGGCGGTGAACATAACACTCATAGCATGATTGTCGCTAGCATGTCCCTCAGCTGGACCTCTGACCAAAGCACTTCCCTGAGGCTAAATCCAAATAGCATCATGAGGATCATCCCTAGGAAAGGTGCCAGCTAGAGCTGCTGCAAGTTCACTGGGAAATCTGCTCATGATGTCCCTGATGACACGGAAAGCTGCTCCCTCTGCACCCTCAGTAGGAGTGCGACCCTCAAACTCCAAGTGCCAACCATCCCAATCTGGAGCATCACCGAGAGCAGGAACCGTGATCTCTACCACTGTAAGTCCATCCTCTGCTAACTGGCTCTCATTCCAAGAGTACACCAGCTCCTGACCCTCGGGGTACCCCACATCATGGAGCACTCTCCAAAGCAAGGCCGGCATGCCAAACTCGCTCAAGAAGGTGTCCGTGGTGCGGTGCTCCCTTAGGGCCAACGGACGTTGAGGTGCTCTTCCTCCGGTGGACTTACGGGCGGTCTGCTTCGTGCGGGCCATCTATAGCAAAAGTTCTTTTATTACTCCATGGGAACATATTTTAGGTGGTACAACTTTTATCAAAATGAGATAATCAATTTATAAGGGGAGGAATGCATGACATGAATGAAATGCACAAGTAATATGATGTATGTACGTGCCGTACGTTCTCACAAACTCATGAAATAAATAATTTCTAGCGACGAATTCGGTGGCATACAAACGATCTCTCAAATACGTAGCTAATATGTTCTACACGATAACGTTGTTATGTACCTGCAGAAGATTCATTTCAGCCCAATTTCCGATGAATGCATAAAAGCAGTAAATGTTATCTACACGCTCTACACGAATCCCCAGATACGTGTACAACGGTAGTAACTACCCGAACCATCGTCCTATTGACGGCATCTCCTCAATAGACGTAATACCCACACATGAGATACCTTTGTAAAACATGCGTAGAACATGAATTACTCCAGCATCATATAAGCATTCACCCTAAATCGGTGGTGTATCCGATCATGCTCTCACAACTCACACTTACCGAGGCGTAGAGGCAAATGATCCATACATTACCACTCAAACAAGTGGCACTCATACAATAGCACACCGTATGAGCGACGAAAGAGAAATATGATGCAAGAACCCCAAGTCAGTACTTAATTAAGCCACCTAGAGTCCTTAACTAGGCATAAAGGATATGACCACTGGCACACTTTTTAGTTTGGAAATCACGTTTTTCAAATGCCTTTTTGTTTTAAATACACTTGTGAACAGTAACATGCTAAACCATGCTCTGATGCCAGCTGTAACAGAACAGACCAATTATACGAAATTAAGTAAAAAAATCATCCGCCAGGGCAGACGATTTAGCAAACTTAAGCCCGTATAACCCGGTAGTCCGTGAAATCATGAAGGATTTCAAACCAACTCACATCCCAGCCAAGATCGTAATAAGTTTAGCGGTCACCATCACATATTACATAAAAGTTCGCATCTCAGATACATCAGAGTTTAAACATAGTTATTATAAAATGAGTTCAAATAGAAGTAGCGGAAGCCATTTTTTCAAAACCACACGCACTCACACGGAGTTCAAATACAGTGCCAGCTAATGATCATCTCCAACAAAAGCATCAGACGAGACGTAAGGAATGACCATGCCCATGGTCCTAAGCATCACCCATCGCAGGATAAAGGCAGTTGATACAGTAGCCATAATACATCTGCCCATCTGCAACAAGTGGGAATAAAACCCTGAGTACGAGAAGGTACTCAGCTAGACTTACCCGACATAACCGAAAATAAAGTGACACCAAGGATTATGAAGGGCTTTATAGTAGGGTAGCTGACTCATTTGCAAAGAGGCATTTTTAGCATTTCAAGAACCTTTCCAAAAGCATTATTGTCAAGTTAATTATTATTAACCTGTCGACTACATTTGCACCTATACTAGAGCAAATATGAGATTAAGCAAATAATGATAACCATTGATCATTAACAACTTCCATATTGTCATATTCATTATAACTGTCCAAGTGTTCCATCAACATTACTACGATGAAGTAACTCAAGTCAAGTGCTCACTATCCAGGAGCGATGGCGATTCGAATCGATTCCTAACCAGCTGGTGATTTATTCCTTACACAAACCTCACTCACCCGCTAAAGTGAGGTATCGGTCACCGAGTCAACTATCCAGGAAGCTCGAGTTTGCCAGGAACCACATGTACCCGGGGGCCAACCGACTGCACTTTGGTCTTATCATCTCGCCCCCGTGTCCTACCACACCTACTCCGGCACAGTGCGCTGCGGGCAATCTACTTCGCCCGAATAATCTCCCAGCTTCGTGGTCGAAAGGTACTTTATTCGGCCAGCTATATGTAAGACATGCGTTCAACATGACGTGAGGCCCAACAACGGTCGGTCCTTAATCGACACAGACGGAAAGCACTACAGTCCAAAAACTCTGTAAGTCTCCGTCCGGTCTCAACTTCATTTAACACTTAGTTATACCATGACTACATAGTTATCCAAGCAGATCCAGGTAACCACCTATAGCTCACAGGTGACAGGAAATCACCCGACTTCTACCGGTCTAAGCCAGCTAAGCATTGACTCGACTGCGGATACCAGGGTAACAAGGATATAGTATAACAAAGGTAAACAAGGTATAATGCAGCAACGGTTGCAAACAACTCCTGAACGTAATGCATCAATTAAAGTAAAGCATTTAATTAATAATCGCAAACCGGGGAGAAAAATGCTCCGGGGCTTGCCTCTCTCGAAGGAGCTCGGGCGGTGATCGGGGCACTCCGGAAGTTCCTCAACGTCCTCCTCGTCTGCTTCGGTCACTTCCTGCGGCTACACCTCGAGCTGCTCCTTGGGCTCCTCAGGTATGATGACTGGATTCTCGGTTTGCGATCCTATATGATGCATGTGCGTAAGTGCTTATGCAAAAGGTGCATCGGATGAAATGAGCACAATGGATATGCTTGAATGCAAGGTAATCAACATCATCCAAGAACATGTACTACAAGCACATGTCATCTAGTGCATTCTCTTCTACTACTAATATGCTAAGTCAACACATCTCATTAAATGCTTCAAAGATACATCAAAGCTTCACTAATTTCTTAATGACACATAAGGCAACACTTGATTAAACCCTAATCAATAATAGGTTTGAATAGCAACATCTATTTTTATTGCTTAGAAAAATCTTAGAAAATTACCATAGCACAGTACTACCCTAAGTAGTCTACCAGTATATTTTTATGGTATTTGAATTAGTGGATTAGCCTACACAAAAATAACAAGCTATGGCATGATTATGAACATGAAAATACTTTGCACTGTGAAAAGTGTCAAACAATAGATGAAATATTTTTCATATGTTCTACACAACAAATAATCACTGTACAAAAATTATCACATGCATGTTTTATACAAATTTTGCTCTCTAGCAAAAAATAACAAAAATCAGCCATTAAAGGCACTTGAACTACACCTCATAATTTTTCTATAGTACATGCATGACAGATATTTTTCCTAGGAAGTACATTACACTAGAAGGGTAACAAACTTGGAATCATAATTTTCTGATACACATAGGATTTACTAACCATTTTACAAGATATCAGCAATATCAAGAATTAATTAAAGCTCTGCAGAAAAGTATCTCAAAAATGACATTCAACATTTTTATCATGTAGATCTGGTGACAAGGAACACAACAAAATTTGTTTCAACAAATTTGGAGCAAATTTGAGCAAGTTATAAATTTCCAAAGCATTTAACAGAATTCTGAAAAGCATTTCTTAAATTCATTTTGAAACCAGCCGACGAAAAAGGCTGGGTGCACCCGGTGCAGTGCACCCAGAGGGGCTGCTAGGCGGGACCCAGTGGGTCAACCGGCCCCACTGGCCAGTCACCCGGAGCCTTCACCAGCCACTGCGGCTGGGCCCTGTGGCCCCACGGGTCAGCGACCCGAGAGCAGGGGAGGAGCTCCACCGGCCGGTGCTCACCGGCGGTGAGCCCTTCCGGTGGCGCGGGTGGTGCCAGTGTGCACACCACGCCGAGCAGAACCGGCTGGGAGGGTGGCGTTGGCCCGGCGGCGTGACGAACCACACGGCCGTGGCAGCGCGCTCGCCGGAGAGGAAGGAGGCGCCAAGCTCGGCCCTTACCTCGACGACGGTGGCCACAAGCGAGCGCAAGCGAGGTAGGGAGGCTAAGCGGAGCTGCTGGCGGTGGGAATCAAAGAATGGAGGCGTGGGAGGAGGGGTATGTCGCCGGCGGGGCAACGGTGGCGCTCGGTGGCGAGAGCTCCCGCGGAGCTCTGAACTGGAGAGAAAAGGAGGAGGAATGAGGAGGAGGCAGCGTGGTCGGGCAGAAGAAGGCACGCGCGTGGAGGGCGAGGCAGGCCGTGGCTGCCGCACAGCGGGCATTGCCGGTGCATGGCCGCCACGCGGTGGTCGCGCTCTGGCGCTAGTCGGGACGCAGCGCGCGGGAACGGCGCGGCGCAGCGCGGAGGCAGGCCGTGCGCGCGAGGTGGGCTGGGCCAGACGTGGGGCGGGCGAGCGGGGGGCACGGTGGCAGGCCGAGCCGGCTTCGGCCGTGGGCCGAGAAGCGGGGCGGCGGCCCGTGAAAGGAGAAAAGCATTTTTCAATTTTCTATTTTCAAGGAAATTTCAAATAGCAGTTTTGAAATACCCTTTTGAGCAAGAAAATGACTTCTTTTGAAAATGGCCCAAAAATAAAAGTTGCTTAGAATTTAATCCTCTACAACTTTGCTTTTATGACCAAAGTCCAATTCTTGCTAGATTTTGAATTATAAAAATTAAAGTCAATTTTAACTCAAAACCCTAATTTTGGAGAGTTATTTTTAAAGTAAAATTTGGCAATAATTTAAATACAAACTTTGCTCCAAAAATTGTGCTAAATAATTCTAGATGATTTACAATCATAGCCAAACAGGTTTTACTAACTTAGCAAGCATAATTTGGGCAAAAACAACTCTAAATAGGTGTATGCAACATTCATGTTTCACGAGCACGTTTCATATGTTTCGAAGCAGGGTTTTAGTTATTGTTTACATGATTAGGTATGTATGATTAGGATGCTTGATGATGCATAATATGCATGATTTGCAGTGCCTAAATGCTGGCATAACACCCGGGTATTACGGTTTGATCCTTGAGAATGAAAAGCTCAAAGAAGAGAACAAGAAGCTCAAGGAAGAGAAAAACAATGATGCTCTTAAAGAAGAGAACAAGAAGCTCAAGTTGGAGAAAGAGCATCTCAAAATAGGATTGAGCAAGTTCGCTAGAGGCAAGCATCTTCAAAGTGAGCTACTTATGAACACCGTCATGAAGATGGATAGAAGTGGCATTGCGTACATGGCAAACAAAGAGAAGAAGGCTCAAGCTCAACAACAACAAAAGCCAAAGCCAAAGAAGTGTTTTAAGTGTGGACAAGAAGGTTACTTTGCTCATAAGTGCCAAACTCCACCACCACAACCCTTGCCTAAGCATGCTAGACCTTTTACCTTTAATGCTCGCTGCATGCTTAGAAAGGATTCTAGTAGAAAGATGAAAGTCATGTTCTTAGGACCTCCCAATAAGAATAGACCTAAGAAGATTTGGGTTGCTAAGTCACTTGTTGAGAAGGTGAAGGGTCCTCAACAAGTTTGGGTTCCTAAAGCTCGATCTCTTGTGTGTAGGTGAACTACAAGACCGGTGGAAGTCATTGGGTTATTGATAGTGGTTGCACACAACATATGACCGGTGATCCTCGTATGTTCACCTCACTAGATGAAGAAGTAGATGGACAAGAAAGAATCATATTTGGAGATAATTCAAAGGGCAAGGTTAAAGGATTGGGCAAAGTGGCAATATCAAATGATCATTCTATCTCAAATGTGCTATATGTTGCTTCTTTGAGTTTCAACTTGCTATCCATTGGACAATTGTGTGATCTTGACTTCCAATGCTTGTTCACCGAGAAGGAAGTTGTTGTATCTAAGAAAGATGATGATCAAGTGATATTCAAAGGATTTAGATACAACAACCTATATCTAGTAGATTTCACCTCCGAAGATGTAAATTTGAAAACTTGTCTATTCACCAAAACAACACTTGGGTGGCTATGGCATAGAAGACTTGCTCATGTTGGGATGAGCTCACTCAAGAAGCTAATGAAGAATGATTTGGTGAGAGGGTTGAAGGATGTGAAGTTTGAGAAGGACAAGCTTTGTAGTGCATGTCAAGCCGGCAAGCAAGTTGCAAATACTCATCCAACCAAAGCTTTCATGTCAACCATAAGAGTGCTAGAACTTCTTCACATGGACTTATTTGGGCCAACAACATACAAGAGTTTAGAAGGAAATCTTTATTGTCTTGTGATTGTTGATGACTATTCAAGATATACTTGGGTATTCTTCCTTCATGACAAATCCAAAGTTGCATCATGCTTCAAGAAGTTTGCCAAGAGAGCACAAAATGAATTTGAAGTGAAGCTCAGGAAGATAAGAAGTGACAATGGGAAGGAATTTGACAACACAAACATAGAAGCCTATTGTGATGAAGTTGGAATCAAACATAAGGTCTCCGCAACATATACTCCTCAACAAAATGGTGTTGTTGAGAGGAAAAACTAGACTTTGATCACTCTTGCAAGAACAATGCTTGATGAGTACAACACCCCCGAAGCTCTATGGGTGGAAGCTATCAACACCGCATGCTATGCATCCAACTGCCTATTCCTTCAAAAGTTCCTTGGCAAGACACCTTATGAGTTGCTCAATGGGAAGAAGCCGAACGTCTCCTTCTTTAGGGTGTTTGGTTACAAATGCTATATCTACAAGAAGCGGCAACACCTAGAGAAGTTTTAAAGACATTGTGATATTGGTTTTCTTGTTGGTTACTCATGAAAGTCCAAAGCATATAGAGTATTTAATCATGCCACCGGCTTGATTGAAGAAACATATGATGTGGAATTTGATGAATCTAATGGCTCCCAAGGAGCACATGAGAATCTTGATAATGTAGGTGATGAACCATTGAGGGAGGCTATGAAGAACATTCCAGTTGGAGACATCAAGCCTAAAGATGATGAAGATGATGTACAAGTGATTGATCCACCTTCTTCATCAAGTGTGCCACAAGATGATGATAAAGATGGGAGAGTAGAAAATAAAGACATCCATGTCTCCCATGATCAAATGGTGGCACAAGCATAAGATGTTGATGCTCCACAACCTCCTCCTCAAGTGGTCAATAGAAGAAATACACCTCTACTACAAGATCATCCACAAGATCTCATCATAGGGAGTCCATCAAAGGAAGTAATGACTCGCTCACAAAAACTTGCTTCATTTATTGCTCATCACTCTTTTGTCTCTTGCTATGAGCCTACCAAGGTAGAAGAAGCTCTTCAAGATCCTGATTGGATAAATGCCATGCATGAAGAGTTGAACAACTTCACCCACAATGAAGTTTGGACTCTTGAACAGCAGCCAAAAGGTGCAAGAGTCATTAGAACAAAGTGGGTGTTCCGCAACAAGCAAGATGATCAAGGCGTAGTTGTGAGGAACAAGGCAAGACTAGTTGCAAAGGGGTTCTCTCAAGTTGAAGGTTTAGATTTTGGAGAGACCTTTGCACCGGTTGCAAGATTAGAAGCCATTCGTATCCTCCTTGCATATACATCACATCATGAAATGAAACTATATCAAATGGATGTGAAAAGTGTATTTTAAATGACTTTATTAATGAACTAGTCTATGTTGATGAACCTCCTGGGTTTGAAGACCCTAGATATCCTAATCATGTTTATAGGTTGTCCAAGGCATTATATGGGCTTAAGCAAGCCCCAAGAGCTTGGTATGAGCGCCTTCAAGATTTCCTCATTGAGAAGGGCTTCACCATCAGGAAGGTCAACACCACACTATTCACTAAGAAGCTTGATGGGCACATCTTCATTTGTCAAGTGTATATTGATGATATCATCTTTGGATCATCAAATGAACATTCTTGCAAAGAGTTTGGTGAATTGATGTCAAAGGAGTTTGAGATGTCAATGATTAGAGAGCTTACATTCTTTCTTGGTTTTCAAATCAAACAAATGAGAGAAGGGATTTTCATCTCTCAAGAGAAATATACAAATGATCTTCTCAAAAGATTCAAGATAGATGAATATAAGCCAATCAAGACACCAATGCCAACTAATGGACATCTCGACCTAGATGAGGGAGGTAACACGATTGATCAAACTATCTACCGCTCTATGATTGGTAGCTTGTTATATTTAACCGCATCTAGGCCCGACATCATGTTTAGTGTGTGTATGTGTGCAAGATTTCAAGCTAATCCTAAGAAAACTCATTTAATTGCCGTAAAAAGAATCCTTAGGTATCTTAAGCACACACCAAGCATTGGCCTTTGGTATCCCAAAGGAGCTATATTTGAGTTAGTTGAGTATTTCGATTCGGATTATGCCGGTTCCAAAGTTGATAGAAAAAGCACATCCGGAGGGTGCCATTTGCTTGGTAGATCACTTGTGGCTTGGTCCTCCAAGAAGCAAAAATAATGTGGCTTTGTTCACCGCCAAAACAGAATACATTACCACGGGTGCTTGTTGTGCACAAATACTTTGCATGAAACAAACTTTGTTAGACTATGGTGTAGTTCTAGATAAAGTACCTCTTTTGTGTGATAATGAAAGTGCGGTAAAACTTGCAAATAATCCGGTTCAACACTCTCGCACCAATCACATAGATATCCGCCATCACTTTCTTAGAGATCATGTTGCTAAAAATGATATATCGTTAGAAGGTGTAAGGACCGAGGATCAATTGGCGGATATCTTCACTAAACCGCTAGATGAGGCAACATTTTATAGATTGCAGAATGAGCTCAATGTTCTTGATTTTAGCAACTTTACTAAAAGATGAGCTTGTGTTGTTCCTTGCATTGCATTGTAATATACAACATGTTTAATGTTTGGTAATGCATATAGGGCTTGTCTAACATGGTTAAGATAACCACCGTAAAGCGTGTGAAGAAGCTTAACCTTGGATCAAACTTGACAAACAACTAGATTTATCTTCCAAGTATTGCATTGCATATGCATAAATGTTGTTTTATCGTTTATCTTCAATTGCCCTCTTATTGCCTATTTTCATAAAGAGAATAATAGCCTAAGGCAAAATATTTTTGAAAAATATGAGGGTTTGAGAGAGGTCACTCACATCAGTCCCAATTGGTGTTTATTTGGATCTTATTGGAGTTGGGACTTGATTGGGAACAGGCAGCACGAAGAATTTTGAAGATTCGCTGGAAAAGGAGTGATCAGACGTTGCACCGGACTCTGATGTCCAGCGTCTGGTCGGTTCACAGGAGGTGAACTTGCTGTGAAGGAGTGACCGGACGCTAAAATAGTGTTCTCCCAGCGTTCGATCATATGGTGCCTCTGCGTCCGGTCGATCGAAGACGAAGGAGACTGCTTGCACCGGACTCTGGCTGTGTCCGGTCAGTGTAGACCGTACGCGTCCGGTCGTGATTCCAGGGGATTTGGACCTCTCTGGAATCGACCGGACGTTGGGTGGCAGCGTCGAGTCGCTGCCACTAGAGCGTCCGGTCAGTTGAAAACGTGCATGATTCAATCTCTTTTCTCTGTTTCCTTTCCCGTCGTGTTGGGGGCCACCATAATTTGCCGTGCCGGTGTTTTTGACCTAGCCACATACGCCGACATCACCACAGAGCCTCCATTGTGCCCTAGCCGCTCGCTCTCGCCGCCGTCGCCGCACGCCGTCGTGCCTCCGCGCCCCCGTGCCTTCGCGCGCTGCCGCCCGCTCCTCCGCGCGCCGCCACCCGCGCCACCGCCCGCGCCGCTCGTGCCTCCATGTGCCATCGCTGCCTACGCCGCCATAGCATCCGCGCGCAGCCACCCACCACTTTCTGTGCCCACATAGCCACGCCACGCCTCCACTGCCCGCGTCGCCGCGTGCCAGTGCTGTTCCGCGCGCCACCGCGCCCTATCTGTGCCACCGTACCCACACCAGCACCGCCACCGTGTTCAAGCCCCACTCTAGCGCTGGCACCCACGTCATGCCCTAGCTTGCTTGTGCCCTAGCTTGCTCCAGCACCGCTAGTGCATCTCCACTGTCGATCCAGCACATCGCAAACCCTAACCCTAGCCGATTTGGTGGTTCCCCGCGTATCGTATCTCGTCTCTTCGGATCACCGGTTCGTCAGGTAGCAAGCCCTCGATTCGATTTCGTACCTAATTGCTTGCTTTCTTAGGGTTTTGTATCTCTAGATGAATAATTAAGATTATCAGTATATCCTCTATTCTATCATGCAGCGAGTCGATGACGTTGAGGTCATACTTGTAGTTGTCAGTCAACTCGGGGCCAAGCTCGTGAGTATGGATCGAGGCCAAGCCTCGGAAGTGACAATTGGTAGTTGTTCTTTTTAGATCTAACCGATGGTTTGCGTCAAGAATGTTGGAGGTGGTCTCGGAGATGAGGATCTGAGGCGTCCGCCTCGCTTGCCTGCTGATCCAAAAGGCAAGGCGACAAAGAAGCTGGCAACAAAGAAGCGCAAGTATCTAGATGCAGGTACAGCTAGAGCAGCTGCAGTTGCAGAGGTCGTAGAGCGTGGCGAGAGAGGAGGTGCTCGCAGTGGTGTAGTTATTGCAGATCAGCAGCTTCCACTAGCAACAATAGAAGCACTTGAACAGGTTGAGCGCCATCATGGTGGTTCAGCTGGGGCTGTCATGGTAGCGGGACGGCGAGTTGTCTTGGATGAGAGTCAGCCGCAGGGGGAGCCACAGCAGGAGCCACAGGCAGCAGAGCAGACTCAGGAGGGACAGCAGGCCTAGGAGACAGAGCAGGCACCTCAGCCATAGCTTCACTGTGCTGGTCGTACTCGTGCTCCAGCCACACCGAGGGTAGATACACAGCGGAGGGGTTCTCGTCCACCGCCTAGACCATAGGGTCTGCCTCCAGTGACTCATCTAGATCTGAGGGCCACCACGGCCAAGCAGGTGCAGCAGCTTAGATTTGTGGAGTTTGAGCAATGGTTTCCGCTGAGACGAGATGAGCATGCATTAGAGGGCTTCTACACAGCACTGCAAGAGGATTTCTACAATGCATATCTTAATAGTGGAGCTGTTTTCAGATCTCAGAGGGTGTGCAACATAGAGTCTATTGTTGCAGTAGCTAGAGAGCACATTCGCCCCTACCTTTCTTACCTGCCAGGGCTGACAGATTTACTTGGATGGATAGGATTGTATGTTCCATCTTGGGTTCGTCAGTTCAATGCTTCTCTCTGGATTGACCTGCAGCATAGATTCATACACTTTGCATTCAGTGGCAGAGATTATAGGCTGACGAGCACTAGGATCAGAGAGATACTCAGGCTTTAGGAGCAGCCAGTCTGGCTACATGAGGTTTTCTATGGACAGATAGCGCCCCCAGATGTCCTCATGGTGGGATGGTACCCCCTACGGATCTAGTCTGCCACTGCTTCATAGAGCCATTCGATGAAGGGTCTAGCAGGACACCCAGTGATCTTACTCCCACTGCTAGAGTGCTTGATGCCATTATGAGGAGGACACTGCTTTTGAGGATGGGGTATCGCGAGGGCTTGACTTGCATACAGTTGTGGCTACTGAACTGTCTGATGTAGCAGACAGTGTTTGATATTTGGGATCTCCTTCTATCAAAGATGGAGGACACTATTGCTGAGGGGTTCAGAGGTCACTGACAGTTGCCCTATGCCCATTGGATCACGTTTCTTATTCACAGGGCAGTTATAGTGAGGGCGCCTGAGATGCTAGCTGAGTATAATGGTGCTACGACAGAGTTCCCTGCATATAACCTGACTCAGATGATCCGTCATAGTACACCGACTGCACCTAGCCAGCCGTGCCATCGTCCAGAGGTGCCAGAGACTGTAGCCTAGCAGGATGCTACTATCCGGAGCATAGCAGCCATAGAGGAGGAGCAGTTGGATGCTCAATAGGAGGGGATGGTCGCAAGCGACCCTAGTGACAGCTCAGATGAGGACTACCACGAGATACCTTAGATGCCTCCTTAACAACATGACCATGAGGCCGGTAGCTCTAGTTTAGCTCCACCTGCACCGCAGATAGACCCCGCTCTACTTTCCATACTTGAGCGGATGAGGCAGGATCAATTCGCCAGGCTCAGGAGACCACCGCCACGTTTGCACAGTTCAAGACTCGACAGGATGAGTTTCAGTGGCAGCAGCAGGCCATACAGTAGCAGCAGCAAGCCATGCATTAGCAGTAGCTCCTCATGCAGTAGCAGCTCCTTGGATTTATGTAGCATGTAGTGACAGCTATTGGGGTTCCACCACCACAGTCTTCACCCTAGCTTGGTCAGCCTGCCACCACTTCTATGACTCCAGCGTTACAGCCTAGTGGGCTTCAGAGTCAGGGACAACCACCACCATAGTTTGCTTCTCCTACAGAGCAGGTGTCCCAGTGGTTTGCTTCGCCAGTGCTAGCTCCGCAGTTCACACCTCTTCAGACGGGCTTCACACCGGCTCAGATTTCCTTGCTGCTAGTGCCAGAGACTACAGTGTCTAGGAGCCTTGGTGCCTCTTTCAGTGAGTTGACAGGGAAGCCTACTCCGCCATATTTGCATATCCCGGGTCCTTCTATAGTTGCACCTATTACCGGGACTACAGAGATGCTCCCTTCATCAGTGGCATCATTAGAGCCAGTTGCTCCAGTCATACCTGCACAGTCTACAGTAGCTCTAGTTGTTGATCCGACCCAGACCGCTTCAGCATCGCTTCCAGCTACAGAGGGTCAGACAGCTTAGAGCTCTGGTTCAGATGATGATGGCACCCAGTTTCAGCTTGCTCCTCGTACCTCAGCGCCCGACTCGTCCGCTGTAGCCCCACCGACCGACCCTAAGGTTTTGGTGTTTGACGCCAAAGGGGGAAAGGGTTCGAGTATGCTAGACTTAGGGGGAGCAACTTAAGGAGAGCTTAGTTTACTTAGACTATCTATTACATTTGTAGTTTTATGTGTGATACACTATTATGTATTTGTGCGTTTACTTTTATGCATCAAACTATATCTATGTGATAGTGATATCTACGTAATCGTGATGTATGACATGTGTGCTCTCTACTTTGAATTATTTATATGTCATATCACTTGTGCTATGCTCATTTGCTTTGCTTCCGCAATTCACTCTGATGCAAATGAGCTTTATTACTTGTACTCACGCTTATTTCATATCTCTTGAGTACATTATGTTGGCTTGGGTCATATAAGCTTGTCTAACACTTTTGTTCTTATTGCCAAAAGCTTATATGAACCAAGCATGTCAAAAACCTCAACTCTTTCACATACTCGAGGTAGTATTGTCATCAATCATCAAAATGGGGGAGATTGAAAGCATCTAGGCTCTTAGTTGGGTTTTGGTGATTAATGACAATACATGATTACTATGACTAACGTATGTTTTGTAGAGGAAATTAAGTTAGGTCATGGTAATGGAGATCAATTGGGCTATCATGGTGGTCATGCCCCTATGATGAAAATCGTTTTAGTTTTCAAAGGATGAACGATAAGGTTAAGGACAAACTAGTTCTAAGTGTCGATTGGAGTTGAAGAGACACTTAGAGTAATTTAGGACTTTGTTTTTCCTTTGGCCGTACTATTAAGGGGGATATGGACGGGTAGCTTGACCTAGGTGAGTCTAGTGGGTTAGGTGTGGTGCACACTTGCTAATCCTAGCACTAGGTAGCTCCTAAAAAGCCCTTAGATCCATTGGAGCAAACTTCATTCACGTACGTTCAAAAGTTGGAAGTGAATGGAGGGTCAAATACTGACCGGACGCTGGCTCCAGTGTGACCAGACGCTGGCTCAGGGTCCGGTCAGTTCATTTGACCAAGGTGTTTTCGTCTGGTGCGACTGGACGCTGAGAGGTCAAGTGACCGGACGTTGAGGGCCAGCGTCCGGTCGATTTCAGTAAGGTTCCAGAGAGGGAAAATCTCGACCGGACGCTGATCAGACGCTGGCCAGCGTCCGGTCACACTGTAAACACTGGAGTTCGGGGTGAACTGACCGGCGCGTCCGGTCAACATGACCGGAGCGTCTGGTCACCCCGCAGAGGCACATAACGATTCGTTTTTCAGCCCATGTTATAAATAATTCCTCCATTCGTGTGTGGGGGCACTTTTGCTCATTCCAACAGCTAAGAAACACCTTTGAGAGTGGCAAGAAGAGCAAAGTCCTAGTGAGGTGATTGAGATTTGAGAATCCCAAAGAGAGCCCTCATTAATGAGATCAAGAGTAGCAAAGTGTGCATCCACCCTTCTCATTAGGCTTGTCGTGGTCAAGTGAGAGTTCGTGCTTGTTACTCTTGGTGATCGCCATCACCTAGATGGCTTGGTGGTGATTAGGAGCTTGGTGATCATCCGGCGGTGCTTGTGGGTGACCCAACTCAAGTTGTGAGCGGTTGTGGGTGATTCACCACGACGGAGTGTCGAAGAATCAACCCGTAGAGAGCACTTGATCCTTGCGTGGATCAAGGGGGAGCTACACCCTTGCGCTGGTGCTCCAACGAGGACTAGTGGAGAGTGACGACTCTCCAATACCTCGTAAAACATCGCTGCGTTCCTTCTTCTCTCTTTACTTTGAGTATTTACTTTGAGCAATTCAATTCTTGTCATTTATATTTCTAGAATTGTCATGCTAGAGTAGGATTGGAACTTAGGGTGCTAAACTTTTGTGCGTTAGATCAATAGAAACGTTTTCTAGGCACAAGGGGTTAATTGGGCTAACCATATAGTTTAATTATTGAAAAAAAAATTAGAATTAGTCCAATTCACCTCTTTTTGGACATCTCGATCCTTTCAACTGTCACTTGACAAAGCAAAACTGTCCAGTACGTCTTTTTTGTGTTGGTGACTTGCTGTACATGTAGGCTAGAAGCATACGGCATCAGCTACAAACTACAAAATAGAATGAAAATGTCATTGAGATGGCGTGTAAATTTGTATGCCAGAGCATACTTCAAGGTGCAACTACCATTCGAACAGTTAAAGGTAAAATAATGGCACTATGGCAGAAGATGAGAAGATCAAAGACTGACGCGTGCCGTCCTATGAATGGCACGGATGAAGTCGGTGGGCAAATCCAACGTACACAAATTCATGTGACGAGGCAACACAAATCACACACGCAAGCTGTAGCTTTTCTGTTTTAAAATGGCCTTGGGTTTTTCCCGTTGCCTTTCTTTCTACAAGTCAGGTTTATTAAAAAAACCTAGTATTGGTAATGATCAAAAGTGGTTCCACCGTAAAAAAAAAACAAGCCAGGTTTGCGGTGGATGGATTCATAAATTTGAGAATGTAATTTATTATATTACATCATCCTCTCTGGTGACACACGTTCAAAAGTCATCCTACCGAATATATCTACAAAATTAACACTTTAGAAAAAGAAAATATAGCATATTCTTACTAGTTTCACTAACTTTCATGCGGCATGACATGTTAGCACGCTAGCTCTAATATGATATATTGCCTTCTAGACCTCGGTGAGGTTATCATGCTTGCTAGCGCCCCGCACGTTAGGAGGGACGGGCATCTGACACCCGCGCTTGTAATTACTTTTTTCGTGCTGTTTTACACGCCCATATGGGCCTACGTCGCTCTGAACGTCACTAGCATCGAAAAAAAAGAAAAGAGGCGACAGAAGCCCAGCTAACGCTGGGAGAAGAAGAGACACCAAGGTGAGACAACAGAAGGCGAGAAGGAAGATACAACACCCGATCTATTTTTAAAATATTTAGATGCAACACTTACAACGTACGTCTAAAGACAGATGAAATATTTGAAACATGCATCTGAAACTGATGAGGACAGGGTTCCCGATCTTCCGTTAGGTTCAAGATAACTATCGATTTGGTGGACATTGACACACCAATATGGTTTCAGATCACAAAAACCTGAACCCTGCAACCTTAGCACTACGTCTTCTATGGTTATCAACCGTGTCACAATCTGTTTGACCTTGCTAAGAAGGCTAATCCTTGCTACGAATCAAAGTACACAAGCAAGAACAAAGTCCAATATTCGGTCTTGTTCATGGCATATCCATACTCTATCATCATCACCGTTGTTCCTAAGCACATTTGAAATATCGATATTAGGTAGTAGTAAATTCTTAGTTTTATTATTATGCAAACATAAGAACAAGCTCATCTTATAATCAAAGGTCGTATCCAAAGGTGTCATGCCCTCATTAGAAACACTTGCAAAAATACATGAAAAATACTTGAAACCATTGCAAAAACATACGCATCATCCAGATAAAATACTTGCAAACATATGTGTGAAACATATGCAACATCCAGATAAACACAGTTCCAACATACGTCTGAAAAAACAGAAGAAACATTAGGAACAAAAGCTTGCAACATATGTGTACAACCATTGCAACATATGTAACATCTCGATCTACTTTTGCAACATTCATATGAAATACTTGTAACATATCTCTGAAAATATCTGAAACACTTGAAACAAACACTTGTAATATGCGGTTTCAAACGCAACATCTACTTGCTGCCTGGACAAAAATAGAGGCTCGTCGACGCGGAGCTCAACGCCGGCGTGGAGCTCGATGCTACGGAGTAGCGTAGAGGTGGCCGGTGTTAAGCTTGTTAGCGACATAGACCTCGAAAAGGACCGCAGTAGGCGGATGGAGCGCGGCCACAAAGGGAGGCGTGAGTCCAAACGGAGGCACGCGACGTGAGCGCATAGTGGGGGTAGCACGGGTGAGGGCGGGATCCGTCCCGCTAGTAGGGGCGACAGAGCGAGCAAGCGACGCGGACGAGGATGGTGCACGCGAGGTCCGTTCTGTGAGCGGGCGATACGGGCGTCCGGACGTCCTATCACGAACATTACCGTAAGGTTATTGCCGTGCTGAAAAAAAAACAATTCGCATCTACTCAGTGTGACAACAACAACTAAAAAAGCGTTCCTCAAAAAAAAGAAAAAAAAGAGTAAAGACATCGTAATTAATAAATTTAAGAGAAAACTGAAAAGCAGAGGAAGGGATTCACTCCAATCCATCCTGCTCGAATCACAAAGCAGATCGATCCCGACGACGGCGATGATGGCCACCGGTGACGGCGACCACCTTGCCGCCCTCCTCCGCCGCCAGGCGAGCCTCCACTCTGACGCCGACCTCGCCGACCGACTTCAGGTAGCCGAGGCCATCCAAGCCTCCCTCCGCGCCCGACCTTCCCGCGATGCCGCCGCCTTGTCCTCCTATTCTATGTCATCGTCGCAAGCCGCCACGCACCCCTGCCAATCCGATGCCTCCGTCCCGCACTACCGCATCCTCTTCAAGGGCATGACGAGCAAGGAGGTGTTGGGGCCGATGGATCGGGACCCCGGCGTGGCGGTGGCGGTGCTCACGGCGGTAGTGGTCGGCCCGCTTGGGGACGTGCTTTTCATGACCCAGAAGCCGGTGGAGGGGTTCGTAGGAGACCGCAAGACGATTGAGGTCATGGCGCTCATGGAGGGCCTCCAAGCCGCGCTCAGGCTGGGCATCCAAAACGCCACCATCCTCACCGACTACTTGCTCCTGCACAACCATGTAATAAGCCTCTTGTCTTTTAGTTGCCCCATCCAACACAAAAACACATTCTCTTGTTCAATTCATAAACTTCGCTTTTCTTACATCCCATCCTGTGTATGTGTATTTATCTCTTTTGACAGATGTGAAATAACACTTGTCGAGCACAGCCGGGTCAGCTATGTGTTCAAATTAGCAAGAGATTTCATAGATGCTCAGATCGCCAAGGCTCTTGCTGAGAGAAGCGAGAGATGCACCATCTGCTTGGACGACACTAAAGTTTCTAAGATTCATGCTGTTGAAGGCTGTGCACATCGCTTTTGCTTGTCGTGCATGAAGGAACATGTGAGAATTAAGCTGCTCCATGGAACACTGCCATCTTGCCCACGAAATGGCTGCACTTCCAAGCTAACTGTAGAGGGTTCCATGTTAGATTGATCTCTAATCCAAACTGGACCCAATGGCCCAGTTGGGCCTTTGATTCGCGCCCTGATCGGGGGCGCCCAACCCACCATGGCTGGAGGGCCCCTGTCACACTGCGCTATAAAAAAGGTGGGGGATGGCGGCTCTTATCATGAGGTTGACCTGAGCCGAGCTCCCCACCGACACCAAAACCCTAATCTAGTTAGAGAGGGGCATAGCCAGTGACGGAAAGCCACCAGCCACGTCGCCCGCTCCATCGACGTCGATGTCTTCATCACCCTCTTCACCGACCGTCGCTGCCCATGCGTAGACTACACCAACAAACGTGATGGCGTCCTCTGAACCCTCCCCCTCTGCGGTGTCAGGTTCAACACCTTCTCCCTTCTCTCTCCATCTCTCTTGTTCTACATGTATTAGGATGAACTGCGTCCTTTATCCCATATAGAATCACTCTACTGGCTAGATCTATGATCCTAGTGATCCTACAACGTTAACAATGGTATCAGAGCCATCGATTTCTAGGGTTTTTAGATCTAGAATGGGTAAACCAATTAGAAAAGGAAGTAGAAGGTTAGATCCAGTGTGGGTCTAACAAGAACAGAGGGTTCAGTTGAACCCTAACCCTAACTAGGTTAAGGAAAGGAGAGGAAGAAGAGGGTTTCGGCCTTAAGAACGTAAGAGTCGAACCCTAAACCCGTGAAAACATCACGGGGAAGATAAACAGTGAAACCCTAAAAAAAGAAACCCTAACCCTAACTATCCCCAATCAATTGAATTCGAGCACCGACATAGAAGCAAATCCATAGGGGAAGAAGGAGAAGGGGTGGCCTACCTTGTCGCTGCGCAGCGCTACTGCTTCACTGGCGCGTGGGGAAAAGAACGCCGAGCCAGGGGCGCTGCTCGTCGGGCTCTGGCCAAAGAGGCGCCGCGGCTAGGCCGCTCGACGGTGGCGCGCTCATCTGCTAGGGCTCTTTGCTCGCTCTCGTCGCCGTTTCTCGCTCGACTCGCTCGGTTGCCGCTGTCGCTACGCTGAGGAGAGAGGCGAAGAGAGAGAAAGGGCAGAGACGAATGATGCTAGGGTTTTAGATGGAGCCACTACGGTCGGCATTTTGATCATGTGATGCGTGCGGACGGCCATCGGATCGGCGTGGACGGCCAAGATCGATCAGGCCATTTCGCGGCCCAGGCGGGCGAGCGCGGCCACGCGGCTTTGCTGGCCCAGGCCCAGGTTGCAGACTCAGTGCGGGCAGCGCGTGTGGAAGAGAGGCAGGCCGGGTCGAATTCCCAGCTGGGCCGAATGAACAGTGATGAATTGAAACAGTTTTTTTTGTTTTTTCTTTTTCCAGTAAATGTTTATTTCCTAGAAAATGGATAAATGGCTTAAAGAAAATAGAAAAGAGAATTCAACTGTGGGTAAAATTCACAAAATTGAGATTATTTTTCCACTGCGTATTTAAAGATGTTATTTTCATTATTAAATTCGAACCAACTAGAGAATTTAATTTTGAAAATGAATATGTTTTAATTGATTATAATATTATTATTATTCTGACCAACGTTGATTAATGGCAATATTATGATGTTTTGTCATGCATTAATTCTATTTCTGCCCAACGGTGATGTAGAATTAATGTAGAGGACAATTGTATGTTTTAATTTTGACCAACGTTGGAACTAAGGCATGCAATTGTTATTGTTATTATTTATATTCTCACTCTATATGAATTGTGTTTTCAGGCGGATACAACTTGATGGGTTGTATTAAAGAGATCCCTACTCTCAAAGGTGATAACTACACGGAGTGAAAGAAAAAAATTGACCTGGCCTTCATCTTGGCTGAGGTGGACTAGGTAGTCACCTCATCGTGTCCCACTGAGCCTGTGGCACCGGTGAGGGAGATAAACGAGGCTGATGCCGCTTGGGCAACCAAAGAGAGGGATTTTGCATCCCAAAGAATGTCCTATGACCTTGAGCATAGGAAGTGGGTCACTGCCAACAAAAAAATATTTGGCTGTGATAAAGAACACGGTTGAGCCTGCAATTATAGGCTCAATCCCAGAGTGTGACACCATCACTGAGTACCTTGAAAGAATAAAGAGTCAATTCACTAGCTCTTCAAAGACATATGCTACCCAGCTGATAAAGTAGCTGGTGACAGAGAGGTACTCTGGTAATGGTGGCATAAGAGAGCACATACTAAGGATGAGCAATTTGACATCTAAGCTAAAACCAATGGATCTGGCTCTCAAGGAAGAGTTCCTTATCCATCTGATTTTTGCTTCCTTGCCAAAAGAGTTTGACACTTTTGTTATTAACTACAATATACAACCCAAGAAGTGGGACATGGAGAGGCTCATGGCTATGTGTGTGCAAGAGGAGGAGACAATGAAAGCTGCCAATGGTGGCTCTATCAATTATTTGAAAGACAATAAGAAAAAGAATAATAATACTAACTCCTCCTCAAAGTGAAAGGGAAAGGGTCCTATGCTGCATCAGCCTCAGCAAAATAAGTTCACAGTAGAGAAAGATCAATGTCTCTATTGCAAGAAGATAGGACATTATAAGAAAGATTGTCCTGATTACTTAAAGATGATCATGGCAAAGAAAGGTGAGAACATTATTACGTTCATAAATAAATCCCTATATGTACAGTATTCAAAATCTACTTGGTGGATTGACTCAGGTGCAACTGTTCATGTTGCTAATTCTTTACAGGGATTCCGTTCGATGAGGACTACGCAAAGAAGCTAAAGACATGTTAAAGTTACAAATGGAGTCCGAGCAGAAGTTGAAGCCGTTGATGATCTTTCTCTAGAGCTTGTTGATGGTTTTAAACTTATACTTAGAGATGTTCTTTATGTTCCCTCGTTACAGAAGAACTTGATTAGTGTTTCATGTTTGGACAATGATGGATATGATTGCCATTTTGGAAATGGCAAATGTAAGATAACATTTAATAATGCATGTGTTGGTCTTGCTATCTTACAAAATGAGCTTTATTTGTTATCACTATGTGATGATGTGAATGTTGTATGCGATGATGGGAACGTTGTGTGCGACAATGTGAATGTATCCTCGTCTGCGGATGTAAACAAAAAATGAAAGAGAGCTCATGATGCATTGTTGAAATTATGGCACTGTCGTTTAGGCCATATTTCGAGGGGGAGAATAGAAAGACTAGTTAAGAGTGATATTCTTCCTCCATTAGAGCTCTCAGATTTAGAACAATGCAGAGAATGCATTAAAGGAAAGTATGTAAAGAAAATTAAGAAAGATGACAAACGAAGCGCAAGAATTCTACAGATTATTCACACAGACATCTATGGTCCGTTTTCTATAAAGAGTGTGGATGGTTATGATTCATTCATAACATTCACAGATGATTACTCCCGTTATTGCTACATTTATCCAATCAAAGAAAGAACAGAAGCATTGGATAAATTGAAGATATTTACGATAGAAGTTGAAAACCAACATAATTTAAAGATTAAGATAGTCAGGTCCGACCGTGGGGGGGAGTACTACGGTCGGCATACCCCATATGGCCAAGTTCCTGGACCTTTTATAAGGTTCTTAGAGGAGAATGGCATAGTAGCCCAGTATGCTACACCGGGCGAACCTCAGCAGAATGGAGTAGCTGAAAGGCGCAATTGTACCCTGATGGATATGGTGCGCAGTATAATAAGTTACTCCACCTTACCGATGAGCCTGTGGATGGAGGCGTTAAAAACCACCATTCATATTCTCAATAGAGTACCAAGTAAGTTGGTGCCCAAAACACAGTATGAGTTGTGGACAGGAAGAGTACCCTCACTAAACCACTTACATGTGTGTGGGAGTCCTACTGAGACTAAAGTATTTAACCCAAACATTGGGAAGCTAGATCCCAAAACAGTGAGTTGTCATTTCATTGGTTACCCAGAAAAGTCAAAAGGTTTTCGTTTCTACTGTCCAGACAGACATACAAAGTTTGTGGAAATGAGACACACAGTCTTCCTAGAGGATGAAATGATGAGGGGGAGCATGGTAGCTCGAGAAATTGACCTTGAAGAGAAGCGGGTGTATGCGCCCACTCCGATGATTCATGAGCCATTTTTTTCACTACCTACTGCCGCTACACCGGCAGTGCAAGATACTGTGGTGCCAGCACCTATTGTTATTCTGCCTGTGGCAACAATAAATGATGATGAGGAACCTGTTCTTCAGGATCCTGCAGAACCTATTGCCACAAATAAGGGGGAGCAAAAACAGCCTCAAACAGAAGATGTGCCAAATGTGGAGGCCCCTAGAAGGTCTCAAAGAGTTAGAAAATCAGCTATTCCTGCTGATTATGAAGTGTACAACACTAAGGAATTTTAAATGGAGGATGATCCCACCTCATTTGAAGAAGCCATGAGAAGTGATCATTCATCAAAGTGGCTTGAGGCCATGGAAGATAAAATGAAATCTATGAATGCCAATAAAGTTTGGGATTTGGAGATAATTCCTAAAGGAGCCAAAACAATAGGCTGTAAATGGGTCTACAAAATAAAACTTGACTCTCAAGGGAATATAGAGAGATATAAAGCACGACTTGTGGCAAGAGGCTTTACGCAAAGAGAAGGGATTGATTATAATGAGACATTTTCTCCAGTCTCATGTAAGGATTCCTTCAGAATCATAATGGCATTAGTGGCACATTACGATTTAGAATTACATCAGATGGATGTAAAGACGACATTTCTCAACGGGGACTTAGAGGAAAATGTTTACATGGTACAACAGAAAGGTTTTGTCATAGAAGAAAAAGAACGAATGGGATGCCGCCTAAAGAAATCCATTTATGGATTAAAACAAGCTTCAAAATAGTGGTACTTGAAGTTTGATCAGACAATAAGGAATTTTGGGTTTAAAGAGAATATAGAAGACAATTGTGTTTATACAAAGTTTAAGAATAGGAAGTTTATCTTCCTTGTCCTGTATGTGGATGATATCTTACTTGCTAGTAGTGATGTCAGTCTAAAACTGGAGATAAAGAAGTTTTTGTCCTTAAAATTTGATATGAAAGATCTTGGTGAAGCTTCGTTCGTTCTAGGGATCGAGATTCACCGAGATAGAAGTAAAAGGGTATTAAGACTGTCACAAAAGGCATACATAGAAAAGATCTTAAAGAAATTCAGTATGCATAAATATAGTCCATCACCTGCTCCTATAGTCAAGGGTGACAGATATGAAGATTTTCAATGCCCCAGGAACCAATATGAGATCGATCAAATAAAAGCGGTTCCATATGCTTCAGCTGTCGGAAGCTTGCAATATGCTTAAGTATGCACGCGCCCTGACTTGACATTTATTGTCGGGTTACTTGGCAGATTCCAGAGCAATCCTGTAACAGAACACTGAAAATTAGTAAAAAAAGTCTTGCGTTATTTGCAAGGAACGAAAGGCCTCATGATGACGTATAGAAGATCTGATTCACTCCATATAGTGGGATATTCAGATTCTGATTATGCTGGAGATGATAGAAAATCCACGTCTGGATATGTATCCACTCTCGTAGGGGGAGCTATTTCATGGAAAAGCTCAAAACAAACCGTCACTATATCGTCCACAATGTATGCCGAGTTTATAGCGTGTTATGAGGCAATGGGACAGGTGAACTGGCTAAAGAAGTTTATACCCGGTTTGAAGGTGGTTGACGACATCTATAGACCACTTAAGTTATACTACGATAATAATCCGGCAGTACAGCATGCTCACAACAATAAGTCAAGTGGTGTTGTCAAACACATTGACATAAAGTATTATGTTGTGAAAGATAAAGTCCGGGATCAAGTCATAAGCCTTGAGCATATAAGTACCAAAATAATGCTCGCGGATCCGCTTACAAAAGGCTTACCACCCAACGTGTTCAGAGAACATGTAGCCGGCATGGGTTTAAGGGAAAGCCTATAATTCCTGGACAAAAGAAGGCCCAAAGATAAGTATCTATTTCAGAACAGAGTGGTGTGTTGTAGCTGTTAAATCTATCGGCAATGGACCGTGACGATGAGACATACTCTATGCGCTAATCTGTAATGGAATGAACAAAAGTAAATGATATGGAAGTAAAAGATGGAAAGGGATCAAGGGGGAGATTGTTAGATTGATCTCTAATCCTAACTGAACCCAACGGCCCAGTTGGGCATTTGATTCGCGCCCTGATCGGGGGCGCCCAGCCCACCATGGCTGGAGGGCCCCTGTCACACTGCAATATAAAAAGAGGTGGGGGCCGGCGGCTCTTATCACGAGGTTGACCTGAGCCGAGCTCCCCACCAACACCAAAACCCTAATCCGATCAGAGAGGGGCGCAGCCAGTGACGGGAAGCCACCAGCCGCGCCGCCCGCTCCATCGACGTCGACGTCTTCATCGTCCTCTTCACCGACCGTCGTTGCCCGTGCGTAGACTACACCAACGAACGTGATGGCGTCCTTTGAACCCTCCCCCTCTGCGGTGTCAGGTTCAACACCTTCTCCCTTCCCTCTCTGTCTCTCTTGTTCTACATGTATTAGGATGAACTGCGTCCTTTATCCCGTATAGAATCACTCCACTGGCTAGATCTATGATTCTAGTGATCCTACAGCGTTAACAGTATTCCTATCACCTCAACTATTAGAGATCATGGCACAGCGCATCAGTGAAGAGCAAATCCCTCTGACCTAGAAGATTTACTGCCCTTATCCCAAGTGTTCAGCCTTGATGTCCTTGAGTGAGCTGATGAAGCCAATGCAAGGAACTTGCTCAAAGTACACTGTTGCTGATGTTGTCACCTTGAGGAAGTGTGTGAAATGCAGAGGCTCTTTGTTGCTTCAGATGTAAGGCCCGGTTTAGATGCGAAATTTTTTGGCTTTCGGCTACTGTAGTACTTTCGTTTGTACTTGGCAAAAAATGTCCAATTATGGACTATTTAGGCTTAAAAGATTCGTCTCGCCAATTATGTGCAAACTGTGCAATTAATTATTCTTTTTACCTATATTTAATGCTCCATGCATGTGCCGCAAGATTTGATGTGACGGAGAATCTTAAATTTTTGGATTTTAGGTGGGATCTAAACAGGGCCTAAGGTCCCTGGCATGATAGGATGACTTGCAATGATTACAAGAGAAGGTACCCGCATCGCCGTCCAGAAGATGCCAAGTTACTGAACCTTGCACAACAGCGGCTGTGGCGGCAATATGTGAGATGCAGGCACATGATTGAATTCGCAGAAGGTTGCTACAACACTTGCAAAAATACATGAAAAATACTTGAAACCATTGCAAAAAACATACGCATCATCCAGATAAAATACTTGCAAACATATGTGTGAAACATATGCAAACATCCAGATAAACACAGTTCCAACATACGTCTGAAAAAAACAGAAGAAACATTAGAACAAAAGCTTGCAACATATGTGTACAAACCATTGCAACATATGTAACATCTCGATCTACTTTGGCAACATTCATATGAAATACTTGTAACATATCTCTGAAAATATCTGAAACACTTGAAACAAACACTTGTATATGCGGTTTCAAACGCAACATCTACTTGCTGCCTGGACAAAAATAGAGGCTCGTCGACGCGGAGCTCAACGCCGGCGTGGAGCTCGATGCTACGGAGTAGCGTAGAGGTGGCCGGTGTTAAGCTTGTTAGCGACATAGACCTCGAAAAGGACCGCAGTAGGCGGATGGAGCGCGGCCACAAAGGGAGGCGTGAGTCCAAACGGAGGCACGCGACGTGAGCGCATAGTGGGGGGTAGCACGGGTGAGGGCGGGATCCGTCCCGCTATTAGGGGCGACAGAGCGAGCAAGCGACGCGGACGAGGATGGTGCACGCGAGGTCCGTTCTGTGAGCGGGCGATACGGGCGTCCGGACGTCCTATCACGAACATTACCGTAAGGTTATTGCCGTGCTGAAAAAAAAACAATTCGCATCTACTCAGTGTGACAACAACAACTAAAAAAGCGTTCCTCAAAAAAAAGAAAAAAAAGAGTAAAGACATCGTAATTAATAAATTTAAGAGAAAACTGAAAAGCAGAGGAAGGGATTCACTCCAATCCATCCTGCTCGAATCACAAAGCAGATCGATCCCGACGACGGCGATGATGGCCACCGGTGACGGCGACCACCTTGCCGCCCTCCTCCGCCGCCAGGCGAGCCTCCACTCTGACGCCGACCTCGCCGACCGACTTCAGGTAGCCGAGGCCATCCAAGCCTCCCTCCGCGCCCGACCTTCCCGCGATGCCGCCGCCTTGTCCTCCTATTCTATGTCATCGTCGCAAGCCGCCACGCACCCCTGCCAATCCGATGCCTCCGTCCCGCACTACCGCATCCTCTTCAAGGGCATGACGAGCAAGGAGGTGTTGGGGCCGATGGATCGGGACCCCGGCGTGGCGGGTGGCGGTGCTCACGGCGGTAGTGGTCGGCCCGCTTGGGGACGTGCTTTTCATGACCCAGAAGCCGGTGGAGGGGTTCGTAGGAGACCGCAAGACGATTGAGGTCATGGCGCTCATGGAGGGCCTCCAAGCCGCGCTCAGGCTGGGCATCCAAAACGCCACCATCCTCACCGACTACTTGCTCCTGCACAACCATGTAATAAGCCTCTTGTCTTTTAGTTGCCCCATCCAACACAAAAACACATTCTCTTGTTCAATTCATAAACTTCGCTTTTCTTACATCCCATCCTGTGTATGTGTATTTATCTCTTTTGACAGATGTGAAATAACACTTGTCGAGCACAGCCGGGTCAGCTATGTGTTCAAATTAGCAAGAGATTTCATAGATGCTCAGATCGCCAAGGCTCTTGCTGAGAGAAGCGAGAGATGCACCATCTGCTTGGACGACACTAAAGTTTCTAAGATTCATGCTGTTGAAGGCTGTGCACATCGCTTTTGCTTGTCGTGCATGAAGGAACATGTGAGAATTAAGCTGCTCCATGGAACACTGCCATCTTGCCCACGAAATGGCTGCACTTCCAAGCTAACTGTAGAGGGTTCCATGTTAGATTGATCTCTAATCCAAACTGGACCCAATGGCCCAGTTGGGCCTTTGATTCGCGCCCTGATCGGGGGCGCCCAACCCACCATGGCTGGAGGGCCCCTGTCACACTGCGCTATAAAAAAGGTGGGGGATGGCGGCTCTTATCATGAGGTTGACCTGAGCCGAGCTCCCCACCGACACCAAAACCCTAATCTAGTTAGAGAGGGGCATAGCCAGTGACGGAAAGCCACCAGCCACGTCGGGCACCGCTCCCTCGACGTCGATGTCTTTCATACCTCACCCCTCTTACACCGACCGTCGCTGCCCATGCGCAGGGACTACACCACAAACGTGATGGGCGTCCTCTGAACCCTCCCCCTCTGCTGTGATCAGGTTCAACACCTTCTCCCTTCTCTCTCCATCTCTCTTGTTCTACATGTATTAGGATGAACTGCGTCCTTTATCCATATAGAATCACTCTACTGGCTAGATCTATGATCCTAGTGATCCTACAACGTTAACAATGGTATCAGAGCCATCGATTTCTAGGGTTTTTAGATCTAGAATGGGTAAACCAATTAGAAAAGGAAGTAGAAGGTTAGATCCAGTGTGGGTCTAACAAGAACAGAGGGTTCAGTTGAACCCTAACCCTAACTAGGTTAAGGAAAGGAGAGGAAGAAGAGGGTTTCGGCCTTAAGAACGTAAGAGTCGAACCCTAAACCGTGAAAACATCACTGGGAAGATAAACAGTGAAACCCTAAAAAAAGAAACCCTAACCCTAACTATCCCCAATCAATTGAATTCGAGCACCGACATAGAAGCAAATCCATAGGGGAAGAAGGAGAAGGGGTGGCCTACCTTGTCGCTGCGCAGCGCTACTGCTTCACTGGCGCGTGGGGAAAAGAACGCCGAGCCAGGGGCGCTGCTCGTCGGGCTCTGGCCAAAGAGGCGCCGCGGCTAGGCCGCTCGACGGTGGCGCGCTCATCTGCTAGGGCTCTTTGCTCGCTCTCGTCGCCGTTTCTCGCTCGACTCGCTCGGTTGCCGCTGTCGCTACGCTGAGGAGAGAGGCGAAGAGAGAGAAAGGGCAGAGACGAATGATGCTAGGGTTTTAGATGGAGCCACTACGGTCGGCATTTTGATCATGTGATGCGTGCGGACGGCCATCGGATCGGCGTGGACGGCCAAGATCGATCAGGCCATTTCGCGGCCCAGGCGGGCGAGCGCGGCCACGCGGCTTTGCTGGCCCAGGCCCAGGTTGCAGACTCAGTGCGGGCAGCGCGTGTGGAAGAGAGGCAGGCCGGGTCGAATTCCCAGCTGGGCCGAATGAACAGTGATGAATTGAATCAGTTTTTTTGTTTTTTCTTTTTCCAGTAAATGTTTATTTCCTAGAAAATGGATAAATGGCTTAAAGAAAATAGAAAAGAGAATTTCAACTGTGGGTAAAATTCACAAAATTGAGATTATTTTTCCACTGCGTATTTAAAGATGTTATTTTCATTATTAAATTCGAACCAACTAGAGAATTTAATTTTGAAAATGAATATGTTTTAATTGATTATAATATTATTATTATTCTGACCAACGTTGATTAATGGCAATATTATGATGTTTTGTCATGCATTAATTCTATTTCTGCCCAACGGTGATGTAGAATTAATGTAGAGGACAATTGTATGTTTTAATTTTGACCAACGTTGGAACTAAGGCATGCAATTGTTATTGTTATTATTTATATTCTCACTCTATATGAATTGTGTTTTCAGGCGGATACAACTTGATGGGTTGTATTAAAGAGATCCCTACTCTCAAAGGTGATAACTACACGGAGTGAAAGAAAAAAATTGACCTGGCCTTCATCTTGGCTGAGGTGGACTAGGTAGTCACCTCATCGTGTCCCACTGAGCCTGTGGCACCGGTGAGGGAGATAAACGAGGCTGATGCCGCTTGGGCAACCAAAGAGAGGGATTTTGCATCCCAAAGAATGTCCTATGACCTTGAGCATAGGAAGTGGGTCACTGCCAACAAAAAATATTTGGCTGTGATAAAGAACACGGTTGAGCCTGCAATTATAGGCTCAATCCCAGAGTGTGACACCATCACTGAGTACCTTGAAAGAATAAAGAGTCAATTCACTAGCTCTTCAAAGACATATGCTACCCAGCTGATAAAGTAGCTGGTGACAGAGAGGTACTCTGGTAATGGTGGCATAAGAGAGCACATACTAAGGATGAGCAATTTGACATCTAAGCTAAAACCAATGGATCTGGCTCTCAAGGAAGAGTTCCTTATCCATCTGATTTTTGCTTCCTTGCCAAAAGAGTTTGACACTTTTGTTATTAACTACAATATACAACCCAAGAAGTGGGACATGGAGAGGCTCATGGCTATGTGTGTGCAAGAGGAGGAGACAATGAAAGCTGCCAATGGTGGCTCTATCAATTATTTGAAAGACAATAAGAAAAAGAATAATAATACTAACTCCTCCTCAAAGTGAAAGGGAAAGGGTCCTATGCTGCATCAGCCTCAGCAAAATAAGTTCACAGTAGAGAAAGATCAATGTCTCTATTGCAAGAAGATAGGACATTATAAGAAAGATTGTCCTGATTACTTAAAGATGATCATGGCAAAGAAAGGTGAGAACATTATTACGTTCATAAATAAATCCCTATATGTACAGTATTCAAAATCTACTTGGTGGATTGACTCAGGTGCAACTGTTCATGTTGCTAATTCTTTACAGGGATTCCGTTCGATGAGGACTACGCAAAGAAGCTAAAGACATGTTAAAGTTACAAATGGAGTCCGAGCAGAAGTTGAAGCCGTTGATGATCTTTCTCTAGAGCTTGTTGATGGTTTTAAACTTATACTTAGAGATGTTCTTTATGTTCCCTCGTTACAGAAGAACTTGATTAGTGTTTCATGTTTGGACAATGATGGATATGATTGCCATTTTGGAAATGGCAAATGTAAGATAACATTTAATAATGCATGTGTTGGTCTTGCTATCTTACAAAATGAGCTTTATTTGTTATCACTATGTGATGATGTGAATGTTGTATGCGATGATGGGAACGTTGTGTGCGACAATGTGAATGTATCCTCGTCTGCGGATGTAAACAAAAAATGAAAGAGAGCTCATGATGCATTGTTGAAATTATGGCACTGTCGTTTAGGCCATATTTCGAGGGGGAGAATAGAAAGACTAGTTAAGAGTGATATTCTTCCTCCATTAGAGCTCTCAGATTTAGAACAATGCAGAGAATGCATTAAAGGAAAGTATGTAAAGAAAATTAAGAAAGATGACAAACGAAGCGCAAGAATTCTACAGATTATTCACACAGACATCTATGGTCCGTTTTCTATAAAGAGTGTGGATGGTTATGATTCATTCATAACATTCACAGATGATTACTCCCGTTATTGCTACATTTATCCAATCAAAGAAAGAACAGAAGCATTGGATAAATTGAAGATATTTACGATAGAAGTTGAAAACCAACATAATTTAAAGATTAAGATAGTCAGGTCCGACCGTGGGGGGGAGTACTACGGTCGGCATACCCCATATGGCCAAGTTCCTGGACCTTTTATAAGGTTCTTAGAGGAGAATGGCATAGTAGCCCAGTATGCTACACCGGGCGAACCTCAGCAGAATGGAGTAGCTGAAAGGCGCAATTGTACCCTGATGGATATGGTGCGCAGTATAATAAGTTACTCCACCTTACCGATGAGCCTGTGGATGGAGGCGTTAAAAACCACCATTCATATTCTCAATAGAGTACCAAGTAAGTTGGTGCCCAAAACACAGTATGAGTTGTGGACAGGAAGAGTACCCTCACTAAACCACTTACATGTGTGTGGGAGTCCTACTGAGACTAAAGTATTTAACCCAAACATTGGGAAGCTAGATCCCAAAACAGTGAGTTGTCATTTCATTGGTTACCCAGAAAAGTCAAAAGGTTTTCGTTTCTACTGTCCAGACAGACATACAAAGTTTGTGGAAATGAGACACACAGTCTTCCTAGAGGATGAAATGATGAGGGGGAGCATGGTAGCTCGAGAAATTGACCTTGAAGAGAAGCGGGTGTATGCGCCCACTCCGATGATTCATGAGCCATTTTTTCTCACTACCTACTGCCGCTACACCGGCAGTGCAAGATACTGTGGTGCCAGCACCTATTGTTATTCTGCCTGTGGCAACAATAAATGATGATGAGGAACCTGTTCTTCAGGATCCTGCAGAACCTATTGCCACAAATAAGGGGGAGCAAAAACAGCCTCAAACAGAAGATGTGCCAAATGTGGAGGCCCCTAGAAGGTCTCAAAGAGTTAGAAAATCAGCTATTCCTGCTGATTATGAAGTGTACAACACTAAGGAATTTTAAATGGAGGATGATCCCACCTCATTTGAAGAAGCCATGAGAAGTGATCATTCATCAAAGTGGCTTGAGGCCATGGAAGATGAAATGAAATCTATGAATGCCAATAAAGTTTGGGATTTGGAGATAATTCCTAAAGGAGCCAAAACAGTAGGCTGTAAATGGGTCTACAAAATAAAACTTGACTCTCAAGGGAATATAGAGAGATATAAAGCACGACTTGTGGCAAGAGGCTTTACGCAAAGAGAAGGGATTGATTACTAATGAGACATTTTCTCCAGTCTCATGTAAGGATTCCTTCAGAATCATAATGGCATTAGTGGCACATTACGATTTAGAATTACATCAGATGGATGTAAAGACGACATTTCTCAACGGGGACTTAGAGGAAAATGTTTACATGGCACAACCGAAAGGTTTTGTCATGGAAGGAAAAAGAACGAATGGGATGCCGCCTAAAGAAATCCATTTATGGATTAAAACAAGCTTCAAGACAGTGGTACTTGAAGTTTGATCAGACAATAAGGAATTTTGGGTTTAAAGAGAATGTAGAAGGACAATTGTGTCTATACAAAGTTTAAGAATAGGAAGTTTATCTTCCTTGTCCTGTATGTGGATGATATCTTACTTGCTAGTAGTGATGTCAGTCTACTACTGGAGACTAAAGAAGTTTTTGTCCTCAAAATTTGATATGAAAGATCTTGGTGAAGCTTCGTTCGTTCTAGGGATCGAGATTCACCGAGATAGAAGTAAAGGGGTATTAGGACTGTCACAAAAGGCATACATAGAAAAGATCTTAAAGAAATTCAGTATGCACAAATATAGTCCCTCACCTGCTCCTATAGTCAAGGGCGACAGATATGAGGATTTTCAATGCCCCAGGAACCAATATGAGATCGATCAAATGAAAGCGGTTCCATATGCTTCAGCTGTCGGAAGCTTGCAATATGCTTAAGTATGCACGCGCCCTGACTTGACATTTATTGTACCGGGTTACTTGGCAGATTCCAGAGCAATCCTGTAACAGAACACTGAAATTAGTAAAGAAAGTCTTGCGTTATTTGCAAGGAACGAAAGGCCTCATGATGACGTATAGAAGATCTGATTCACTCCATATAGTGGGATATTCAGATTCTGATTATGCTGGAGATGATAGAAAATCCACGTCTGGATATGTATTCACTCTCGTAGGGGGAGCTATTTCATGGAAAAGCTCAAAGCAAACCGTCACTATATCGTCCACAATGTATGCCGAGTTTGTAGCGTGTTATGAGGCAATGGGACAGGTGAACTGGCTAAAGAAGTTCATACCCGGTTTGAAGGTGGTTGACGACATCTATAGACCACTTAAGTTATACTACGATAATAATCCGGCAGTACAGTATGCTCACAACAATAAGTCAAGTGGTGCTTGTCAAACACATTGACATAAAGTATTATGTTGTGAAAGATAAAGTCCGGGATCAAGTCATAAGTCCTTGAGCATATAAGTACCGAAAAGATGCTCGCGGATCCGCTTACAAAAGGCTTACCACCCAACGTGTTCAGAGAACATGTAGCCGGCATGGGTTTAAGGGAAAGCCTATAATTCCTGGACAAAAGAAGGCCCAAAGATAAGTATCTATTTCAGAACAGAGTGGTGTGTTGTAGCTGTTAAATCTATCGGCAATGGACCGTGACGATGAGACATACTCTATGCGCTAATCTGTAATGGAATGAACAAAAGTAAATGATATGAAGTAAAAGATGGAAAGGGATCAAGGGGGAGATTGTTAGATTGATCTCTAATCCTAACTGAACCCAACGGCCCAGTTGGGCATTTGATTCGCGCCCTGATCGGGGGCGCCCAGCCCACCATGGCTGGAGGGCCCCTGTCACACTGCAATATAAAAAGAGGTGGGGGCCGGCGGCTCTTATCACGAGGTTGACCTGAGCCGAGCTCCCCACCAACACCAAAACCCTAATCCGATCAGAGAGGGGCGCAGCCAGTGACGGGAAGCCACCAGCCGCGCCGCCCGCTCCATCGACGTCGACGTCTTCATCGTCCTCTTCACCGACCGTCGTTGCCCGTGCGTAGACTACACCAACGAACGTGATGGCGTCCTTTGAACCCTCCCCCTCTGCGGTGTCAGGTTCAACACCTTCTCCCTTCCCTCTCTGTCTCTCTTGTTCTACATGTATTAGGATGAACTGCGTCCTTTATCCCGTATAGAATCACTCCACTGGCTAGATCTATGATTCTAGTGATCCTACAGCGTTAACAGTATTCCTATCACCTCAACTATTAGAGATCATGGCACAGCGCATCAGTGAAGAGCAAATCCCTCTGACCTAGAAGATTTACTGCCCTTATCCCAAGTGTTCAGCCTTGATGTCCTTGAGTGAGCTGATGAAGCCAATGCAAGGAACTTGCTCAAAGTACACTGTTGCTGATGTTGTCACCTTGAGGAAGTGTGTGAAATGCAGAGGCTCTTTGTTGCTTCAGATGTAAGGCCCGGTTTAGATGCGAAATTTTTTGGCTTTCGGCTACTGTAGTACTTTCGTTTGTACTTGGCAAAAAATGTCCAATTATGGACTATTTAGGCTTAAAAGATTCGTCTCGCCAATTATGTGCAAACTGTGCAATTAATTATTCTTTTTACCTATATTTAATGCTCCATGCATGTGCCGCAAGATTTGATGTGACGGAGAATCTTAAATTTTTGGATTTTAGGTGGGATCTAAACAGGGCCTAAGGTCCCTGGCATGATAGGATGACTTGCAATGATTACAAGAGAAGGTACCCGCATCGCCGTCCAGAAGATGCCAAGTTACTGAACCTTGCACAACAGCGGCTGTGGCGGCAATATGTGAGATGCAGGCACATGATTGAATTCGCAGAAGGTTGCTACCATATGACTTGTGTGTAAGTCTTTATTCTTGTTTATTTATGGTGCCCATTTGTTATATTTGATCCTGATGCCAATCAATATGTTGCTGCTTAGGGCCTTGTTTAGATTGCAATTTTTTTGTAATCTGGACATTGTAGCACGTTTCATTTGTATTTGACAAACTTTGTCCGATCATGGATTAACTAGGCTCAAAAGATTCGTCTCGTGATTTACAACCAAACTGTGCAATTAGTTATTTTTTTTACCTACATTTAATACTTCATGCATACGTCCAAAAATTGATGTGATGGAGAGAGAGTGAAAAAACTTAGAATTTAGAGGTGATCTAAACAAGGCCTAGGTTTGTTTCTTATAAAATCTTGCTGACATGTCTGCTGCTGCGCACATTGGTTGTTGCAGGTGCGGCTATGAATTCTGCTACACATGTGAGAGTGAATGGAAGGAGAAGAAAGCAACCTGCACCTGCCCACTGTGGGAGGAACGCAATATTAATGAGAATGACAACAACGACGAGGAGGAGGACGACGAGGATTACTACGATGAAGAAGATGCTTACTATGGACGAGGCCCTCTGGTTCACCTTCCTTTTCATCGAAGGGCTGTTCACTACGACATCACCCCACCCCAGAACTTGTGCAAATCATCCAGGCGTATTGCTATAGAGGAGGCGGAGTAGTACTAGTAGCTTTCTATTTCTGAGTATGACTGGTGGGCCTGCGTGCCAGCTATTGTAAGAGATGGCTTATAAGGAATAGAACCAGAACACGAAACACAATAGAAAACGCGAGGACCTGACCCAAGCAAGTTGTTCATGAGGACATGAGTAACGGAGGCTAACACTACTAGGGGTTTCGGTACAAATAAAATAATCTATTTGGACTAAAAAATATTGAGACTACTATTTACAATATAAATTATCACCACTTGTGGTCTCTATCTTTTTTTTTGTTTCATCATGTGTCACTTTTATCTTCTCTCTGCTTTTCTTGCATGGACCACCTTCTCTCTTCCTAAGCATGCATACATAGTTTTTGCAGGTAACTATAACAGCTACAGAACACCTACTTTTTTATATAACATGGCATCTGATTCGACGTGGATTTTGAGGCTACCTCTAGAGCCACTGCGTTGGGAAGCCCTGAGCCACCTCGATCTCTCACGTCGGCGGCGAGCTCACCTTGCCGGTGGCCACGGGTGTGACACCAGGTTACATAGCTTTTCTGGGATGGCCTGTGTATTCTCTCCAACAGTGCAAGGACCATCTTCAACATCAGTATCCTTTGTTCTTTATTTTCCTCGTCACTCTATCAGTCTTTACATCATTCATGTTTATAAGGAAGGCTATGGGTCATCGTTAAATAACAAACAAGAAGCGAGCTGTCCTATCCAACAAAAGAACAACAGCTCCAGCATGTGCTTCTATCCTCTAGTACTTTTCTCATCTACTGTACTATACAGCCATCTCAAGGCCTACGGGAATGGAAATTCGGCAAATTTCCCAGAGGGGCGAAAGACGTGGCAACCTAAAATTGGATTCAAATATAAAAAAGGCAGATGTTCTGTTGCTTCTCTGCAACGTGAACAGAAAAAAAATCTTTTACATGGTTTCAGTTTCTTTGCTCCATAGGTGTTAACCAGGTAAACGTTAGATTATCCTGTGGAGCCCACCATGGTTTTCTTCTCCTGTATTGACGCCCCTGGATTCACTCTCATCTTTGATCACTGCTTTCTTGGCAAGTTCTCTTGTGTTGACTCACTGGACTTGTTCTCATCTTTGATCATCGCCTGCTTGGCAAGCTCATAGCCTGCAAAGTTCATTGCTCCAAGAGGAGCAATCCAGAAGAAGCGGGGGATCGCGCCCTTAAAGAGTCCAAGTGGACCCTCGTTTCGAAGGATGGAGAAGATTATCATCTGCATAGACACTGGTGTGCCTGGAGGGGCAGTCATCATCCGTGTCTTCATCACATCAAAGGGAGTGGTCACTATTGCCGCAAGTCCTCCAGACAATGCCCCAACTGCCACTGTTTCCCATGCTTCCAAGTCTCTCTTCAAAACATGTTGTGCTGCCTGCAAAACCAAGGTGGTCATCATTAGATATGTCAATATGCAAGGCATAGTAGTACTAACATGACAGATGTAGCTATTATTTACAACTTATGACAGACAGTAGCACTAGTAAGTGGTAATTGACCAAATGAGAGAATTTCTACCCCTAACACAGCTCCATTTGGTACCAACTTTCATGTGTAAAAATAAAGAAATAAATAAATCAAGTCATTCAGGTATTTACATATACAAGTAACAAACTACCATCAAGGCTGCCTTTGTGGAGTCAGAGGAACGACAAAATCAGCGAAAGGTAGTTAAGAAAGGTAGCTAACTTGTTAACAACATAGGGATTTGAGAATGCCACTTTGAAGGTCCAGTGAAAACATAGAATCAATACAAACTGAGGATACCTTCTTAGCTTCTGCATAGAGGCACATTCCAGCAACATAGAAAGGAACCTCACGACAGAGTGTGGCCCCAGTGCCACGGAAAAATCCCTTTGGACCATCTTGTCTCATGGTGCCAACAATTGCCTCCCCTACATTGTTGAAGATTCCAGCCTGCAAACGCTGCTTAAGAACCTCACAAGGGATACGGACTGCAGTCCCTAGGACTGTGCTGCAGAAGGAAGCCATTGATTGCACCTATGGAACAAAAAGCATATCATCAAGCAATTCCACGAAGCATAACAATTATTGCAGAAACCAGAAAGTTTCTATTACCATTACAAAGTTCTATTCTACAAGGTGGGCTCAAAGTCCCTTTATTGTAGAGAATATAGAATTTGCACAAGAAGTACTGGAGTAGTTAATCGTACCTGAATCTCTGGAAGTGTTGGAGCAACATTAATTAATACAAGCTTGCTTGCTTCAAAGATTCCTGTCCTCAAACCATGGCTGCAAATGATAGGATTTGAATTCGTAGCCTACAAAAGTTTTGCATATAAACCAGTGAAATAGTACAGACCTTGAAAACTGGCCAAGAATTGCTGGGATAGAACCTCGATACAATCCCCGAAGCCCAATTTGTGGAAGCTTTGAAATGAGCTCTGGAAATGAGAGCGTAGATGCTTGGAGACGTGTCTGATACACAAAAAAGGTAAATCCATTGAATTTGGGTATTTTGGTTGGCAGATTGAACTTAAATCTTATACTAATCCATGAGGTTACAGATAATGCCTTAGCATACCACATACATATTGATTTGTGATGCGTAATCAGGATCATAACAAAGGAAAATCTCAAAAGGGATACTATACATAGAAAGTTTCTAATTCAATGTAACATGCTTTATTGAATCACTTGTTTGAACTAAAATGGTATAAACAAGCATGCTACTGTACCTTCATTGAATCAATAGGATGCAGCAGAGAGGTAGAGAGCGCACTTGCAAGACCTCCAGCTAAAGCAGACTTCAAAACACTTCCTGTGGATATTTCTATAGGTGGAGTAACAGCAACAACAGTAGCAGCTTCAAACCATATGTTCCTGGATGCATTTGTAAGTGAATAAAAAATATAAGATGGAAAAGAGAGCACATATAATGATGAAAGGTAGTCAGAATTGGTGATAATTGAAGAGTCAGTATTCACTAAAGCCAATTCAAGCATAGGTTTCTTCTAACAGGATACATCAGACATACCGAGGATCATCCTCAAGGCGTTCTGAAGGAAGTAGAAGCATGAAGTTCCGGAAATGGCCATATGAGATTGATCCTTCTGAATCAGAATTTAAATACCGTAGCATGGCAGCGGCATTATCTTCATTAGCCGGAAGTCCAGCACCTTTCAAGGAAGTCAAAATTTGATTCTTGTGAAGTGTTCCAGACTTGCTCAAACACAACGTGGTATATGCTCGGAGAATGGTTGCCTCCTTCTGTTCCATCAAGGATAAAAATTGCTTCCACCCAATTGATTTCGAAAAGAAGTTGCTTCTTGTATGGCGGAACAATTCTCGAGCATACCTCCTTGGTAACCGCCTCTTCCTCATTGCAATTTCGAGATCTTCTAGAGTGACTTCGCCATCACCATCTCTGTCTAACTCTTCAAAGAACCGCTTCCCTGCAGCAGCAGAACATCAGTTACAATATCACCTTATGATCCAACTAATACATAAAAAGAGCAACCTTTTCATAGGTATCATTGCATTATGTTATGCAGAATGCTGAGTTGCTAAGGTACCAATTAGAACTGTAGTTTGAAAATTGTATGATGGATAGAGCATAGCTTGACTAAAAATGTACTAACAGGAAAAATAACAGGATTGTACCGCCCTGTTGTTGCATGGGTCAATTAAAATGTCTAATAGGCATATCTTTGATAGTAGCTCACCTAAATTTTCTAGATACAGTGGTAAAATAATGTATAACATCAGAACATATTTTATGCTGTAAATTGTAGATATGAATGCCATATCCTGAATCTGAATATTTGAAGAAGTCTAGTGATTAAATTGTACATAATATAATTACTTTGACTCTAAAACTGGCATTTGAGCCTTCCGTAGAGGACTAACAGTGACTGATCCAATTTGGTGATTTCCCTACTGGTGCCATATGGTAAAATGAATGCATGATTGGCAATTGCAGAGCATGAGCTGATGAACCTACATACTGAAGAAGTAGAAATGAGGACACCTCTCTGTTGGAAAATGAAAAATGATGTTACCTTCAATTTCTGCATATCTGAAGAAGTCTTGCACTGAGAAAAGCTTCTTCTTGTCAGGATGTGCATCTGCCGATGTTGATGATCTGCTCACCAGCTGCGGGACTAATTCAATGAGTTCTGTCAGTGAAACTGCCGACAGCGTAGACCGCAGACGCTCCACATTCGACAAAGGAATGTTAAGCAGCCGGGCAGGCAATCTCTGTGCTGGCTGCTGTGTACCACTAGCATTGTCCACCGCCTCGCTGTCCCCAATTCCAGCACCATCCTCCTGGTCGCTGTCCCCAATTCCAGCACCATCCTCCTGGTCGCTTACTGGTGCTGGTGCTGGGACAGGGGACGCACCACCCATGATCCTTGCTCGTGGCGGCGGTGCCCCAACCTTTGCAAAGCCCAGGTTGGAAAGGAACCCATCGAAATCGGCCCTCTTCCCATCGATTATCTTCCTGAGAACCACAAATTGCTCGAACTGTCGGGTAGCCATACCAAATTCTTCACCTTTCTGCCTGCAGGCATCCTCCAGCAAGTGCAGGTTGTGGGCGAAGGCGTCGAACGCAATGCAGAGCAGGAGCTCCAGCTGCTGATGCGGGGTGGCGCCATTGCTGTGATCCCAGTGGAGCGGCGGGGAGTGTTTGCCTCCCCGCCGCTTGGGCTTGAAGCACCTGGCGAATGACTTGATGGGCTTGTGGAGGAAGTTGGTGACGACGACGTGGAGGTGGAGCAGGCAGTCGGCCTCGGGTTCCTTGGAGTTGGGATTGGGACCGGAATGGGATCCGGAGATGTGGATGACGGGAAGGCGAAGGTGCGCGATGGCGCCACGGGCGGCGGCGAAGAAGGCCTCTAAGGGGCGGTCGGGCGCCATGGGCATCAGGGGCAGGAACTAGGTGGTGGTTCCTGTCCGGTGGCGGTGGACTCCGGCGAACGGCGGGGAAGGCATAGCAGCAACGCGAGTAAGGCCCACCTCACTCACTCAGAGAGCTCTGAGTGGGCGACAGCTGGGTTTCTTCTTCCAGTGGTAGAGACGAGAGTAGCGAGCGGTGGGCAGGCGGCGGCGGAGGCCGGCCGTGGCCGGTGGTGACGTGGAGGAGAGGGCCGAGGTGGAGCTGGAGCAGTTGCAGACGAGACGGGAGGTGGAGAAGCGGCGAGCCGAGACCATGAGAATTGAGGAAACTGCAGAATTAAATTAATTTCTCAGGGGAGTGAAATGGATTACGATATTCAGATGGATCTGCTTTTTTGGTATTTGTTTGTGTTCACTTGTTGAGGATAACTGGGAGAATGTGCTTTGTTTTATATTTTTAAAAGGTAGAGTACTTTTAAGAAATATTTTAGAAATTTTCTAAATATTTTTAAATATGAGAAAAATCTTGTTAGCCTACCTAATTGACCGTAGCAATGCCAATTGGTAACCAAAACTAAAGGTCTAGCTTTTCTTTTTACAAAAAAAAAAAAATGAAAGGTTTCTCTTCAAAACTGTATTAGGAGAGCTTGTTTTTAAGGTTTATACTGCGTAAAGATGTGAAAGGAGAAATTTTTCTATTTGACACCAGAAATAATGCTGCTTTCTTATTTGACACCGAAACTGAAATTCTTTCCTATCTGTCCTTCACTCGAGTTTTTCTTTCCCATTTGACATTTCCGTCAATTTGGACCGCTAACGGTGTTAAGTCTTAGGAGAAAAATCCGTTTTACCCCTGGAGTTTTTTTTTACCAGTCATGATATTCCATGGTTGGCATTGCTATCTTCTTTTTGAATGTTTTTATCTCGAACAACAACAACAACAAAGCCTTAGATCACGAGATGGATGGCTCAGTTTTGCTGCTGGTGTGAGACACGTATACGTGTATTCATAATATATAACGCGTATGACGTCATGATGACATCAAGCAAAGAAACACTGGGGCAAAACAGAGCACAGCTTGCGGCCGACGTTCAGGGTTCGCAGGCACGCGGCCATGGCGGCCTCTCTCGCGGCGGCGCAGCCGGGGCCAGAGCTCGCAGGCGCGGCGACAGGATGGGCGCGGCCTCGCCGGAGCTAGCAGGCGCGGCGGCCTGCTATGAGTTGGTGCTGTGTCCTCGGCGCGCCGGCCCTGCTCGCGCACGCCTTGGTCGCGCTGGCCGCCCCCATGTCCGCGATGGCCGGCCTCGAGGCCGCGGCGCCCGCCCGCGTGTCCGCGACGGCCAGCCCTGAGGACGAACAGCCACGACTCCCAGAGACTACCGAGTTCATTTGCTTCCCTCAAAGGGCATAACGGTCTTTTCCCATTGCCTCACTTGGACAACTAACATTAGTTGCTAACAGAACTGACGGAAATGTTAAATAGGAAAGAAAAACTTAAGTGGAGGACATATAGGAAATAATTTTAATTTTGGTGTCAAATAGAAAAGCATCATTATTTCTGGTGTCAAATAGGAAATTTTCTCGACATTATTACATTAGAAATAATTTGAGGCTTATTATGCGCCATCAATAGATATATTTTTTTGATCGGGCCATCAATATATTTATTATTAGGGTAAGAGTACATGGCCATGATGATCACGAAGAAAATATATATCTCCTTGCAAGATAGCAGGGGCATGTATCCTAATGACACACATAGTGTCTCTCTCTCTCCTTGCAATATTGACAATTTGGCGTCACAGGATACAAGAGACATGGAACTCTATTAGGGCCAAGTTTCGTTTGTATTTGATAATAATTGTAGCGCATTGTAACATTTCGTTTGTATTTGGTAATAATTGTCCAATCGTTGACTAATTAGGCTCAAAACGTTCGTCTCGCAAAGTACAACCTAACTGTGCAATTAATTTTTGATTTCGTCTACATTTAGTACTCCATGCATGTACCACAAATTTAATGTGATGGAGAATCTTTTTTTTGCATAGTATCAAAGTTAAGAGTTGGGAGCAACTAAACATGGCCTAGAGCACATTCATTCTTCTCCTTTGGCCACGCCTCTTCCTGAATTCTCATGTATACACGGCCGACAACAGTTGAGGCACGGTCCAACCTGAGAAGTACAGTTTGAATCACATTATTATCTTATTCACATTACACAGTGAAACTATAAAAAAATAGCTTCAGCAATTCTCGAGTGGCACTAACATAAAGTGGTGGATTTTTAAATGTATAATGATAAAGTTTGTATTACATTACTTACTTCCGCATTTGCTACCAGCAGGCAGCGGCTTGTTGCAATCACTTGCAAGATGAACAAGCTTAACCGTGCTTATTGCAGTTTCGTCCAAGGAACCGAGCATGCAACATACACAGACCATGTCTAGTACTCCGACAAGTTGACGATATAAGTTAGTAGGAGGGACGTACTTGCCAACATTTGCCAACTACAGAATACATAGTAAAATCTGACAAATACTCCTTTCAGCTCAAGGGACTATCTACGAGTTGAAAAACAGAGACAGGTTATCAAGCAATCAACAATGCCACAAACTCTGGCAACTCGTGCGAGACCCGACTGACTTGTCCCCAGGCTAACAAAATAATCATGCAGTTGAACTGCACAGCGGTGACATCCAACATGAAATGTGACAGAATATCAGAACCTATATATTCCATTACCATCTACAAGTTTGTAACTAAGAAGCAACCAAACCTACAATGGAACAAGAGTCAGCTTCCTCTCACAAAAACACCTCATCTCGCAATTGCTTCCATCCTCTCTATTTCATCACCCAACATGTTCACAATGCAAATTGACCTTCCAGATTAATACACCCGCTCATGATCCGATACATTATACTATGGTCAGCATCTATTCCTATAAAATGAGACACAGGAAGACATACTGGCCACTGCCCACCACGAATGCTGTGCCAGAATCATTTAGATGGTTTCCATTGCTGCAGCATGGTACTTGTCCAAGTCTGCGTCCAGATCTTCAACAGAAACTTTCTCACCACGACCCTCTCCCCTCCCCCTCCCCCGCCCCTGCCCACGCCCACCACGCCCACCAAATCCACCTCTGCTCTGAGGCCATCCTCCAGCACCACCTCTTCCAGGCCCACTGCAAAATTTCAATGCTGGTTTCTTACTCCAGATCTTTATAGAAGAGAAAAAAACACACACTAAGGTGCAAAGCATAATCAAAACTGTTGATTCACATGACAATGCAATCTTAGATTTAGCAATCACAGTAACTGAAACTCGGTTCCGATTCCATTTCAAATGACAGATTTCGCACACACTCCCAAACCACTCGTTTATCATGTGGAGGCAACATTTATGAGCATTAGTTTCCAGGAGATTGTCAAATGTGAACAAAAAGCTTTTAGTATCATGGGTCCTATATATACTTCTGTCACTAATCTGAGCATGTGACTTATATCTAGTTATTCCCCACATGACATAAAAGAGATGTAGCTTTTTGTTTGTTCCCCCGGGAGTCTTAATATGAGTCCCCAGATAAAAGACAAATAATCCCTGCTCTGCTTGCACTGTCAGCACACCTGTGTACTGTAGAAACCATGCTGCAGAGTTGAAATTCTAACAGAGCATGAATTTGTGGAATGATAGTGAAGCTAATGACTGAAAAGCAGCACAGTAGTCTTGGAAAGCAATGTTTTGCAGGTGCTATTTCATCAGGGGAGAAAAATACACTGCATATGGCAAAGAACGATGGTACTAACTGACCTTTTGAAAGGCAAATTGAAGTTTCCAGCTGGCGGATTGAAGGAGAAGATAGCAGTTGGTGGCAGTGGCGCCTCAATGTTTGTCCCAATGATTTCAATCTTCATAGGTTTGCCATCAAGCTGCACATTGTTGTACCTCTTAACGGCAGCTAGAGCATCAGACCTTCTAGAGAAGACAACCTCTGCAGTTCCCTGCCAACGTTGAGCCACAGTAATTAATGAGCATTTGAGGCTGATGAGACAGAAAAGAGTAAAGAGGATGGGCATCAAAATTCAGAAGTAATCTACCTTTGATCTTCCACTCCTGTCATAGTTGATAGAGTAACGCTTGATATCACCAACATCAGAAAAGAGTTCCTGATCAGGAAAGGGAGGATGAGAATGGTGCCTGGGTAGGAATAGAAAAAAAAAATAGAATGGTGCAGCATAGCAAAATAGGAGGAAAAAGAATCAATACAGAAATTCGTTTGTTTCCTTGCCGTAATATGTACCAGCACTGTTTATAGCAAGAGAAGAAGAGTGACCTTGATGTCGTCGTTTGAGACGCCGTAGTCGAGGTTGGAGATGTAGAGCTTGGTGGGCTCGTCGAGGGCGGACACCATCGGCGGCCGGGGCTGGGCAGCCCTATATCCAGCATAATCCATAGGTCGCACAAGTGGCTACGATTCGGTTAATCAGTTCAAGTGATTAGGGTTGGTTCGTTCAAACTTCAATCAATTAGGAGCAGCGGCATGGAGAGGGTGAGGAGGAAGGGATCTCCGACACTCACCTTGAAAGAGAAGGTTGCGCGGCGGAGGTAAGGTGCTGCGGCAGCGCGGGTGTTGAAGCGGCGTCGCGACGCCGTGGGTGCGGGGACTCCGCCTCTGTAGGCAGGGCGTCCCCCGCCGGGGTGTTGGTGGGTGCTCCTGCTCTTGGAGATGAGGTCGTCGAGAGACATGTCGAGGGCGTCGGCCATGCTCTCTGTCTCTCTCTTCTCCGGCGGCGGCGGCAGTAGGAGCAGGGCGGCGGAGGGAGGGAGATGAGCCGCGACGCCAGACAACCTAGTTGCGTGCGTGGGCTGCTGCCTGATGTATGTTGTTGGAATGGGCCCCATGGCTTCAGTTGGGCCTGGTCTTCTTTTTTCGGGAACCAGGCAGCCCAGCCCAGCTACAGCTTCAGCGCCCCTTCCTGGCTTCCTCCTCCCTCTCCCTCGGTTCCTCCTCTTGTTCCCCGTTCCCCCCCATCGCGGCGGCCGATTGGAGACGGAGAGCAGAGGAGATTTCATTGACGGACGGAAGCAAAAGCGATCGACGATTCGATTCCATCTGATCCGCCATGAAGCCCTTCAAGCAAGAATTCAACTTCGGTCAGTAGCTCTCAGTCCACATCTAACTCTGCAGTTTACTCAATTGAGTAATTCCTGATGAACAGCATGCTTGGGGTCGGGGTGCAGATGAGAGGCTCCAGGAATCCGCTGCCATGATCGCCAACTACCCCGCCAGGATCCCCGTATGTCGAGTCTCTCTATTCCCTTTCCTTTCTCCTCTCTCAGCTTGCTTGCCTCTGCCTTCCAAACCCTAGGCGGGCAGGGCCTGAGCCTGACTCTGCTTCTCTCCTTTTTGTTCGCGTCGCTAATCAATTATTGCTATTTTATTACTACGATACTACAGTAGGTGATACCTCGCGCTTTGCTGCGAGAATTTTATACGTTTGAACAAATTAAAATGGGAAATGTTTTTGGATGAAATAAATTGCATGGCATATAATAAATTATAATACAATTAAAAAAATGGTATTATACCACATAATTATGCCAACCATCGTACATCAATGAGCAGAGTTCGTATACACTGGCTATATAACTAACATGTGCTTCTTATATTCAGCATAGTATAGTAGCCTGCTTAGTCCAACTCTCGTTAGATTTTTTTTTTTACTTCACCTGGGAAAGAAAAACAGGACAGTGTAATAGGATAAAAAGAACCAATAATAATTATCACTAAAAAAGGCTGCATGGACCCTGCAAAGAAAGAACTAACTGATTTTACAATATATAGACATTAGTACTCAAGTAGCTCCCTATTGAGTTTGATACATGATCTTAGCAACTGAGAGAGAACACGCTAGAGAGGGAGAGAGAGAGAACGCTAGACCTCTGATGCCACAGCATGGCAGCGTGTGCGTCCACCGATCTTACGATTGAGTCTTAATGTAATAGAATGTAGATTAATTAATTACTAAGAAACTCATCAATAATCCACTACAAAAGAATAAAGACGTTGACAATAATGGCGGAGAGAGTGAACGTCAGGCGGTAAACCATAACATGCATGCATCAGTTAGCTATTGGATTAGAAGTGCATATAATGAGGAAAAATAATGGATGTTGTTATTGGTTAGCACTTTAGCTTGTAAATTTAGTGGATGAATTGGCAAAATGAAAAGTGAGGAGACGATTTGAATGAATCAGAATAGACAGAAGTGCTGGGAAGCAGAAGAAGATGAGGGCGGCATCGCTGCATTGGGCTGGAGAAGTGATCCTAGGTGATGACGTTGATCAACATGGTTACAAAGAAATAGAAGTATACCCTTAGTGGGTTCCATCTATATAGGTTATGTAGATAGATTACTACTCATAGTCTTAGTTGATACTGCTCTGTGCTCTCCTTTTCCACATCCATTCATCCTCCTCTACACGATAATCAACCATCATCATGTGTATGTGGATATTGATTTACAGAACCAAACAGCACTGCTGATTTTAGGATACAGAGAATTCCTTTGTTGCTCACACAATTCCTAGCTTTTCGGATTTCAGAATTCTAAAAGAAATCCATGTTTTTCTCATGCTGGGGCCTGGGGGTTCCTTCAGGGTTTCATCTTATTTTGTTTATAATTGTGCTGGTCTATTCAGGGTTTCAGTTATGTCCACCATACTCCTGCAAATCAATTTTCTGATGCTCAAGGGTTCTTACATTCATTCACGAGTGTCTTGGAACGTTGTAATTTCTAATCTAAAATCATTGATAAGTTTTGGGTACTCAGAACAACCGAACTGAAATTGATCATATATATCAACCTAAATTATCACCTACATTTTTCTCTGCATTCCCCTTTTGCCCTTAATCTCTGTTTGGCATCTCTTGCTTGATGAACATGGCAGTCCTGAATTAGTAGCTTCTATTTGCAGGTCATTGTTGAAAGGTTTTCAAGTAGTAATTTACCACAAATGGAGAAGAGAAAGTAAGTTGTTACTCCCTTTTGCCCATTATACATTACTAGATATGGATTGTGTGTTTCATTGGCATTGATTCCATGCTGCTCGTAACTGAAGTGTAACAGTATCCTCATTGACCATTCTCTTTGATCGAAGATTGAAATGTAGCAATACAAATTTATTTTTGGTGCAGGTACCTGGTTCCCTGTGACATGCCGGTTGGGCAGTTTGTTTTCATACTACGCTCCAGGCTGCACCTATCTCCAGGAACAGCTCTCTTTGTGTTTGTAAACAACACTTTGCCCCAAACAGGTGAGATTGTTGTTCATCAATATAATATGCTGTATGTCCTTTGATAACTATCTGATCCCTGCTGAAGCTTTAGGCTCCGTTTGGATGTAGATATTGAGCTTCTGGAATTGAATTGGGTTCCAATACCAAATCAGACTAGCTTTGGAAATGGGTTACAAAACCAATTCCATTGTTTGGATGCAGCTGATATTGCTAGTTGGAATCTAATGACATGGCAAATACTGATTCATGTTTGGATGGTTCATACGATGGAATTGGCAAATACACAGCATTTCTACACCGCACCTGCAATCCAGCCCTCACGCCGCTCCTCCCATCGCCGGCGGTAGCTGTGCCGACCACAGCACGACCGAACTGATAAGGAGCTCCCAACATCGTAGACCCTGGTAGAGCTGAGGAAGAAGTAGAAGCTCCCTCGATGCAGGCCTTTGTGGATCTGACGGGGGGAGAAGGGAGCTCAACGGGGAAGAAGGAAGGGCGGAGCTCGGCGAGGACCTGTGCACACCAGGTCCGTTGGTTGCCGCCGCTGCTAGTCCTTCTCGCCATCGCGCCTGGGAGTTGCTCCCTGGCCGCGCCGTGCCTTGGCCTGGCCTCGCAGTCGTGCCTAGCCCGCTGGACGCCGCCGCCGTTTGGTGGATGCGCCGCTCCTCGCCGGCCATCCCCTGAGCAGATGCGCTGCTCCATGCCCCTGTGCTGCCGTGCAGAGGAGACGCCTCCGCCACTGCTACGGTTAGGGGCCGCCGCCGTGGTGCTAGGGCTTCGCCCGTGTGCCGCGTGTGGGAGGGTGGAAGCGTGGCCCCCTGCAGAGGAGCTCCGGCGAGGAGGATGGAGGGGCTGGCTGCAAGGGTACGGAGGGGCCAGCGCCGGACATGGAGACGACGAGCGGAACTGGAGTTGGAGACGACGAGCGGAGTTGGAGGGGATGCGATTCCAACCAATACGGAGGGTCTGGGCTCGGTATCGCTTCGGACTCGCGCTAGGTGAAAGCAATGCCGAGCGGATACGAGCTCAGTTTCCATGCTCCAATGCCATGACCATCCAAACACGTGGAATTCGGGTCTGCCATTTCCAATTCCAATGCCATGGCCTCAATGCAGACGTCCAAACGGGGTGTTAGACATTTTGTCCATTGGTTGTAGGCTTGTATTACGGTAGGATCGATGTTGTAAAAGGTATTAGGAGCTAGAACTTTAAGATGCAGAAGGTCGAAACTAGACATTTCGCATAAGTAGAAATGGGTTGAGCTGAATTGATAAGTGATGATGCAATTTTTTTCCCACAGCTAGCCTGATGGGAAGTGTTTATGACTCGTACAAGGACAAGGACGGCTTCCTTTACATGTGCTACAGCAGCGAGAAGACATTTGGCTGACCTGACGAGCTCTAGAAATTTTCTTTGCTGCATGTGTAAATGTGTTGTCTTTAGTCTGTGTATAAACATTGTGCATGTTGTTAACTCTGTACATATTCATATTGTGCTACTCTGTATTTATGTGCGTACTAAAAGAAGTACGTCTGCCATTATCATTCTGGTGTGACCTGTGAGGCAGGACACGTGAACAATGATGTGTGTGCCTGTTTCCAGCTCTAGACAACTAGAAGTATAATTAAACTTATCCTTCTCGGCAGCCTGCTCAATCAAACCATGTTGGATGTTTTTTTTTTAGCCTGGACTCCTCTGTACTCTACATAATATACTCACACCGCCACACACATGCACATTCCTAGAAACTACCACCTATATATCTTAAACGTTATTTTGGAAATCACCGAAACCATTGTAGCGTCACACAAGTGTCTAGGATTTACAAGATTATTTTTTAGGAATAAATCCCACGGTGGGAAATCGCTGAGCGGAGCAGGGCTCGAACTCAGGACTGGTGGCTTCCACTCCGGGAAAGCTCACCATCCTAGCTGCAGCTCGGTCCCCAACCATGTTGGATGTTGCAGTTGCAGCCTGCTCAATCAAACCAAACACCCTGTCAGAAGGGTTTTCTTTTTTTTTTCTTTAATAATTCTTCTTCCAATAATATATTAATTCGGCAAATCTCTTGCCGGCCGGCCTTTCGAAAAAAAATTAATCATTGACACCTCGGATGCCGGCTTCTTCTCGGGGGCAGCGATGATGCAATTGCCGTGCAGTGCATGGATCGGAGCCGCAAAATGATCGGGACCCCTTTTTGATTTTAAGTAATAAAAGAGAGGCTTTTATCTATGTACCTTTAAAAAAGATGTCAACTTCTGCGTACCCCTCAAAAATTGGTCGTCACCTACATGTCCTCGCTTGAACTTTTCTTTTTTCTCACGCCATTCCGTCGGCATTCTGTTAGGTTTTGACCGTTTGGCGGCTCTGATATGCAGGACCGGGCTGAAAAATATCCTCCTTGCCCTCCTTCCCCTTTCCTCCCCTTCTCCCATTCCACAAGCAGCGGCAGCAGCGGGTGAGCCCGCGCGCACGCGCGTGTCGGGGAGAGCCAGCGCAGAGGCGACGGCAGCCGGGATGCCCTCGCATGCCTGCTCGCCGGCGAGAGGGAGTCTGCGGCGCCGCGGACGCCCGGTGGCAGCGGCCCATCCGACATCGTGTTGGGGGCGCATGATCGGGATCTGGACGAGGCCACGGCGGCGGTCGCCGTTCACGACGGCGAGCTTGCCATCCATGACAGTGAGCTCGCCGCGTCGCACAATCACAGCGAGGCCGCGGCAGCGCTGGTCCGGCTGGGAGGCGGCGGCGGATCAGGCCGGCGCTGGTGCAGACCCCTTTGGCGAAAATCACAAGGTACCTAATCATTTGTTTTCTTGCTTCAGCATCGTTTTCAGTTCTTGCAGATCCTTAATCCTGTATGATAACACATGTACGTGGGTAGGATGAGGGACGAACGCAAGCATTTGTACATGGTGGGTGTTGTTGTTTCTAGAAACCAGGAGGCGTCGGAACTGCAGTAGTGATCATGGATGGTCAAGGACAAGGTGCCGCAAAAAAATAGTTTTCTTGCTTTCGGTGCCTTGTTTTCAGAGATTAGGTTATGTAGAAACCAGACTCATTGCTTTGGTTTCAGTAGGCATCAACCAAATTCAGCTACTTGTTTCAGAGATTACTGATTAGGTTCTGTAGAAATTAGACTCCATTGTTGCTTTATCTCCAGAAATTGATGCATTCTTCTTTTTTTCAGGCTGAGCAGCTGCCAGCAAAACATCGTAGGAAACATTCGTGCAACACAGCAGGGCATTAGAGCACAACAGATTCCCTTCTATGAGGTGCAACCAGGCAGCAAAATTAGTAAGTTGAGAACACTGCGACAGGTAGTCTATAAAAGTAAGTATTAGGAACCCCCTGAAGCTTACATGCCTGCAATATGTGATAGCCCATGATCTATATGCTATTAGTATGCCTGCAATATGTAATAGCCCAGGTTTATGTCAAATGATCATTTTTTCTGCTCCAATGATGAGTGATTGTCTTGAATAGCTGTTTTCAGTAAACTTATTGTAAGAGTAGCTGCAGAAATGTTCTGACAATGTTTTCAGTAAACTTGTTGTAAGAGTAGCTGCAGAAATAAACTTACATCTAATTTATTTATTTTTTGTGGTTTGCACATTTAGTTTTCTCATGTTTTACACATTCAGTACCTAGCAAAAGTGTGACTGGCTTTGTGTATATACCAAGTTGCATTATTCAAGTATTTTACTGATAAACTGGATATGGCTTTGTGCAGCAAAGAAAATAAAAGAAAATGTGTATATACCCCGTTGCATTATTCAAGTACTTTACTGGAGTAATAAACTGGATACTGCTTTGTGCTGCTGCAAAGAAAATAAAAGAAATGACCTTTTCTTATTGCTGTATCATGTCCTATAATTAATACACTGTTAAGAGTGGACAATAAAAATAGAAAAGTATACCTGGTTATTTTCTCCATACCTATTAATGACCTTTTAAGCGGTTTGTTTTAAACAAAAAGGACAGCCAAGGTTTTTTTAGGTCTGTTTAGCATAGCTCCAACTTTAAGATCCTTATAGCATCTGAAGTTTTTTTTTTTTTGGAAACGGGCATCTGAAGTTTGTAGGACTAAATACGCATAATCCTTCCTTTCTGAATACATGGTACTGGCCTGGCAATGGCACAGGGGAAACGAAAAAGTTCAGACGCCCATACAAGCCCAAGGGCAACTGAGTCATTCTCCAGAGCCGTTACCCACCGTTAGGAGCAAATGCCGACGGAATGGCGTGAGGGAAAAGAAAAGTTCGAGCGAGGGCATGTAGGTGACGACCAACTTTTGAGGGGTACGCATGAGTGTGGCATCTTTTTTAAGGGTACACAGGTAAAAGCCTCAATAAAAGACTACAAAATGATTGGATGACATGGACCACGGTGATCGAGGAGCGCTTGCGATTTTCGTCGACATGGATGCAACTCAGTTGCATCACCAACAGGGCTAATCATGAATTATATTGTGGCAGGACAGATTCTCAGGGAAGGGTCAGCTGCTTTAACAGCGCAGGCCATATTCGGCTTGTTCGGCTTCTTTTTTCAGCCGGAACAGTGTTTTTTTCTCACAACAATTCAGCCGGAACCATGTTTTTCAGCCAAGTTTCAGACCAGCGAACGGGGCTTGGTCTGAAACTTGGCTGAAACTGGCTGAAAAATACTGTTCCGGCTGAATTGTTGTGAGAGAAAAATACTGTTCGGGCTGAAAAAAGAAGCCGAACAAGCCGAATATGGGATAAGCCGAACAGAGCCAAATTGCTGGAGGATGGAGACAGTAGCAGGTACTTTTCCATTTTGGAAATTACCATATATATATATAATAATTATTATTATTACAGTGCTGCTCCAGTCCAGCACTGTGCCCAGCATACTGCTGCGATTTCTTACTACTGCTTGCTAGTCAGAATTCAATACAACAGTTTGCTAAAGAACCGGCCTCTAGTCCCATAACTGCTGCTGCTGGAAACGCATTTGTCTTGCTCTGGTATACATAGATCTATTGGCAGTTCGGCACTGAGTTCATCACTAACGTTTCAAGTATCTTACATCCATTCAGGATATGTTACAAATTAAAAAGCAGTATTCCAAGGGGATAGAGTACAAGGGAGATATAACGTACAGGATCTGCTTGGATCTGCTTGTTGAATCAATAGGGTTTGGCGGGCTACTGCATTTTCCACCCATTAAGTGTACTGACAAACAGGAGATTCTCACTTTCTCAGCGTGGCTTTTGAACCACCTAGTACACATGTTTAGAATTCAAGCATAGCATTAGGGGATGGAAATACCATCAGAAGGTAGAAAGGTTAATGAAGCTGGGCACTTAAGCAGGGAAGATATAAGGAGAAAATGAAGCTACGTTGCTGGCCTCTGACAGGCCGGGAAAGAGCAACGCAGTATTAAGGCTGTACAAGAGCTACTTGACACTGATGAGTACCCGGCATGGTATGACATCGGAGCAATTCAAAGTGGCATTTGTAGTTTTTGTCCTGTCAACGCTCTTTGTTCCAGGAGCAAAGCATGATTATGTCTGTGTAGACTACTGGGGTGCCCATCATGTATTCATTTATGTGACTGGGCAGACTACTACATCCATACTAAACTGCTCGCATCAGTTAGCAACTTCAAGTCGGACTCCAAGTCAGGATGCCGACACGGAATTTTAAAAAGCCTTCAAATTAACCTGACCGAACACATAGATGCTCTTGCACAAAGTGCACCGAACTGCAGAGAATGATAGTGTGTTGAAATGAAACTTTGGACATGCATATAAAAAATAGAAGTTTCTTTTCAAAAAAAAAAAGCTTCATTACTGTCTTGGATAGGTACCGAGAGGGTGAGAGGCATAAAACTAACTAAAGAATTGGTCCTCCCAAGTTACATGGATGTCTACATATTGGTTCAGAGACAACAACTATGATTCTATATAACAGATTGATTCAGATTCAACAGTAGCAAAAAAAAGAAATATTGGTTCAGAGACAACAGATTTGTTCAGATTGCAGCAGTACACCCCCAAAAAAAAAGAAAAAAGGAAAAAAAAAAGAAATGTAAACACTGCTCATGTTCAGTACCAAATATCATTTCTAATTGTATTGCAGTAGAAAGAACAGATAAAAAGGAAGAAGCCTGATAAGAAAAATTTAGTCCATTTACACTAAAATTTATCCACACTGAACTGATGATAAGAGCTTCTATACTGCAATATGAGTGTTCTATACTATATTTTTGCTGAATTGATGAATTTGAAAAATGCTATGTGTGTGGATGCTTTTATTAGCATACAACTTATTTTGCATACAACTCATGATAAGAACTGAATTGATGAATTTGAAAATGCTAGGAATTCATAGCAATGTATGATTTCTGCATCGGTACGATAATATCTTAGCCGCATCACGAGAAAAAATAACTATGAAAGATACAGTTATGAGAACTTGTCTACACTTGTTTTTGTCACTCTATGGGAGACACTCTTACTAAAATTGATGCTTATTTATTCGAATATGTCTCAATCTCTCATAATAGTATGATTTCAAGTTGAGTTGAAATTTATTTGTCTATTGATTTTGACCCACTATTTTTTTGTGTCGAAAATTTAAAGACTCCCGAAGCAACGGAGTAGAGTAAAATATCGAAAGGCAAAAGGTCTATTTTGTGCGACGCTGCAAAACCTCAGTAAGAATAGCCATGATTATTGCTCGGAAAATTAATGATCAAACAATCTGTCAATATTCTAGAAAGAAAAATGATAATTGTCATGTGCAAGGAATTGTGTTTCAACATATTGCTAGTACGACGATAAGTGTATTGAAACGAAACAGGGTAAGGTCAGCCAATATAGTCATACCATGGTTTCATACATAGTTTTACAGGAAAAATAAAGACATGTTAGTGTTAGTCTATCACATACAGAAGAAAGTAGCTAGTACTTGAAACAATAATTGACATTTTACCACTTCCTAATGAGCAAATTATTACCGGCCTTAAAACCAGTTAGGTTGCTACATCTAGCGCGCACAAATGCCTTAAAACCCCATGTGTGCGCCTTTCTCTCAACCCCCTCTATTAGATTGAAAGGCAAACATTTCAGAGACTTTTTATCTGGTATGCTTGCTTTAGATTTTGGCAGAACTATGTTGATCTAACTTAATTGTTCTGCAGTTTGTAGACCACCCACAACTATGAGCACCCACATTTTTTTTACTGAAGCTGCCCAAATGTTTTTACTGAAAGGCAGTCACAACTATGACCACCGACATGTTTTTTTCCCATAATACACTGCAAATTTGGACAAACGCCTAAGAACTGAAACCAACATGATGTCTTTTGCTAACACATTCCATCAAACGCCCCAAAGGCAAACAAGAAAAAGGGAAAAGCACACTGCACCGGGAACAATGGACCTCGACGAGTTTACCAGAGGTGCCTGCGAAGTGGAGGCCAGTGGCGGACCAGGGGGCACGCACCCCCTACAAATGCTAGGATTTACAGTACAGCAAAGTACAAATTCACCTATTTTTTATTAAAATATTGTTATTTTGGTTATAAATAGTGTAAAAATTAAAAAAAGTTTTTGATACATACACCTATATATATATATTTTATCACACTTAGAGATGTCATCATATTTATCCGACCCACCTTTAATCAAAAGTGCTGGTTTTGCCACTGGTGGAGACGGCGGAGAGGTCCCGAGGAGGCGAGGACGGGTCGGAGCTTCCGCGCCAAGTTGAGAGAAAGACGAGGGAGATGGTGGAGAGGAGTGCGTCGGGACTGGGGGAGGAGGGCGGTGAGATCGCAGTTGATCGGGAGGTATCAGAGAGGCAGCGGAGTCGGTAATCTTTTAGGGGTAGAGAAGAGAAGAAGTAGAGATAGAGAAAGAGAGGAGAGAAAAGAGAGCACAGGCTATTATGATGGGCGCGGCAGCGGAGAAAACTGGAAGAACGAATGTGATATACTAGATGAGAATGAATGTGATATATAGAAGACGTGAAGCTCTGCGTCTGCGTTGGGGAATTTTATTTACTTTTTGACAAAGCAGACAGGGTGTCATGTCTGCTCAGCTGGAGCCTGGAGGAGGAAATCCAAAGAACCATGCACACACACCGTGACCATAAGTATGCATAATCTATCTGCTTACAGAAAATAAGTAGGTCTTGTGAATTACTACTTTACTAGTACAGTAACGAAAGAAAGAGGGATGTATCCACTTTGGCTGGCTGGGACAAGACGACACATGGTCTCTCAAATTTCCCGCTTACTAAGCTTTCTCGCTCGCTCAGGTTAGTAACGATGTGACACTTGATTGACGCGGCTGGCACGGGTGGGAATCGATATAGACATAGACGTACTTTACATCTTTGGCGAGGCTGATGAGGCAGATAGATATTCGGCGGACGGTGGTGGCGGTGCCGGGAGATGTCTGACACAGACGGCCGGCCGCGCGGAAGAGTCAAGACTCAAGAGATGCTGCTGCTTGTATGCCGTCGCCGCAGGCCCTGGGGGCTGGGGGCCGAGATGAGATGAGGGGAATCTCTCTATCTGCCTGCCGCCCTCCCAGGTGCGGAACCAGAACTTTAGATAGGGTCGGACAGTATGATGACACGTCCTAATAAATCTGATAAATCTATGCAACTTAGTGTATATCTTAAGAACTTTTCAATATTTTTATATATATCTTTAGTGCTCATAAGAAAAAAACACAATATTATCATAAAAAAAAGAGTGAAATAATGCTATGTAATTGATTTTTTTTATAGGTATTAAAAAATTTCAGGGAGGGGTTGGTTTTGCGGGCACGGCCCCTGCTGGCTCCCCTGGTTCTGCTACTGCGCCCTCCCCGTCCATCAGGGGGGGCGCCCTCCCCGTCCATCGGCTTATCGGCGAGCCCCAAGCCAAGCGAGAGGGAGGAGACGGAGCGCCCCACCCGCGGCGACTACTAGGAGCGGGGGTGGGTGGGTGAAGATGGGAGGGGGATTGGGGAGTTGGGGTGGCTTGGGCAACTTGGCTGTGGCTGCCGCAGCCGATGCATACATTACATTTGCATCAGACTTGATTCATGCTACAACACTAGGTAGTAAACACACGCACATGATTTGGATCATCTGCATCAACCAATAATTTTTGCTAACATTAATCGTAGTAGTAATAATAATTTAAATTTTACATTTAAAATACTACTACAACTACTACCAGTTATTAAGTTAAAGTGGGCATGAAAGAAAAGAAAAGAATGGAGCCACATCAACGATATGGATAATTCAAGCATGGTGATAACACACACGCATGGCTCGTGTCCTCCTCCTCCAAAGTTCTTCTATCTAAAGGAAAATTAAAGAATTTGAGTATCAACTCTGAACCCAACCCAAGCTTTATTCAGATTCATTCCTGGGGAATAAGCTACAAGCAGTAGCAAAATCATCTCCAGAATTCCACAAGTAACAAACAGTCCATCACAAATCACCCGTACGCACTGAGCAACAATTTCAGAGTTTCAGAGGACTTGCTCGGTCGATCTGCTCCTTCTTTCCATACAGCTTTTTATTCAGACAAGACAAAATCAGTACATACATACACATTGATTGATGTACGCAAGAATTGAAGATGGGCGTGAGGCAGGAATATAATGGGTGCACTCTAGTCTATACCATAAATACATACACACACACTACTGCTAACTCATACTACATAGTACTAGCTTCATTTCCCTGTAATAAACACACTCACACAAGTAGATGTAAAAGAAGAAGAAGAACACTGTGCCTGACTGAATGGCTGACTGTCTGAATCTGAATGTTTTTTGTGCAGGCAGGCCACTAGCTAGACAAAATCGAAAGCGCATGAGGAGCCTGACAGACTTGTACCTGTTGCCCTTGCGGTCGTGCAGGGGCACAGCACGGATGCCCTGCTTCAGCTCCCAAACCGGCAGGCACGTCTGCCCCCCAAAGTCGTGCTTCTCCGACATGTCGTACTCCTGCACCTCTATCCTCAGGAGGGCTAGCTCCGGCGCCCTCAGAGGGAACGTGAACTCCTCGTCCCACACAGGCACCCACTGGTCTTCGATCACCCTTGTCTTCTTCATCACAGTGTCCGCCTTCACTCCCACGATCCCTACCTGTACGTTTTCAGAGAATGTCGATTGAGAACCACTAGTTACAACTTCATCCCAGCATGTCATTTTCATGTCACTACTGTTAACCCCAAATGAACATCTTTGTTGCCTTACCCTGGTATAGAAATCTGGAGGTGAAAACGCGTCGAAATGAGTCTTGCTGAAATCCATGCGCCACCCATCTCCCATATATACTTTCACCTGCTTGGACATCACGTCTGATTTAGCTAGATGCTGGACTAGCTCGATTGGAACATTTTGAGCAAACTCGGTTGTCAAAGTCTGGGAAACATACACCTACCTTGAGAGTTTTCTTCACTGGCAAGCTACCTTTGGGGTCGAATACTTCCCCGTTTGGGCCTGTCGTCAGCAGGAAGTCAGGTTTTTTAACATACCCACAGCCCCCATTGGCTCTGAAAAATCCTTGCATCAACCGGAGCGCTTTATCATGCCCCTGAAAAACAAACGCACATATTATGCCTTAATGCTCTCAGCAGTCACACATCTTAATACTACGCAAGTACAAAAGTGTAAAAGAAAGTGGAACTTACTGGTTCATGACAGTTAAGAACTGAAATCTCACCTGCATGTTGAATGCAACCATCTGAGCACCATGAGTCCAGGCAATCATTGGATCATAGTTCGAAGAATTAACCCTCGTGCCCTTTGGATACACACGGAGTATATTATTCTGGGTGAACCTGAACAGAATTTAAATGCCTCAGCAAGTGTGTGACTATGGTACCCACCTTGAAGAGATGCCATCTTATGATTGGTTAATGTTGATAGTTTTAGGGATAAATGATTTTGTATTTTCAACTAACAGATAGCATGTGTTGCCTATCTTTTGTATGGAGCTACCGAATTCAGCCTTTTATTGAATTATCATGAGTCCTGTAACCTTGGCAACACTGGTATTTTCTTTTTTCCCCACCATGTTTTTCACATTACATACTATAAGACTAGCAATATAAACGTGCTGAACCCCTATGGATAAAAATAGAGGAATATGATTCAATGACATAAGCAAAAATTGAGAACAAAAACGATCTTATAACAATTCAATACCAAATCTTCTGGTATTCCTGTGCACTGAAATGAATCACACAAATTACCTTATGACTTCAGCACCATGAGAAGTTGTCGCTTTAGCTAACTGTGTCTCACTCAACGAAAGCCGCCTGACTTTTTCTGGATCTACCCTTAGTGCATCCCGCAAATGGCCTTTTGGTTTGCCAGCTTGGATGGTGATCAGTTTCCTATACTCACAGGCAGTGTCCTGCTGAAATTTGGGATCATCCTCGTCGGAATCTTCCTCATCTTGCTCATCCAGTTCATCCTGTTTATGGAAATATAAGTTTATCTCATTTGTGTTAAATCATGGGTGCATGTATAGAAAAGATAGTGATACTGCAGACCTTTCCATCAGATTCATCAGCATTTGAATCTATTCTTCTTAGGCTTCCTGTGTCTGCAGCTAGATTTCCACTGCCATTTTGGTTATCAGCATTTGAATCTATTCTTCTTAGGCTTCCTGTGTCTGGCAAATCAGCTATATTTCCACTGCCATTTTGTTTATCCTTAACTTTGACGAACTCCTTGTACTCTTGTGGGGGTTTAGTCGAGATGATTATTCTCTTCATCAGAGCTGCTGGAGAGGGGAACTCTTTCATTGGGTCTGAACTAGGTATGAAAAGTAGATCTCCGAATGTTTCAGTGAGCATCTATGATAACTTAAAGTCAGAATTGAGGTTCTAAACAGGAAAAGTGAAAGGAGTTGATATACTAAGCAAACTTTACCTTAGCTACTTTGGCTTGGAGATCTGGTGTAAGGTGATCCTCAAGAGTAATGACAAGCGGATATGTAGATGCACAAAAGGCATATTCTTTAATGGACTTCAAGCACCTGATCATTTCTACCGGCGCAGTCAATGTCCTTTAAAATGCCAAGAAAAAAGAAGAGTGGGGGAGTTAATTTTTGCAAAGCTAGAGAGAACAAAAAGGATAGTTGCAAATTCAAGCAGCATGGATTACTTATAACAAATTGGCTTATATAAATATAGAACTACGGTGCTGGTTCAGAGGAAATTATACTTCTTGCTACACTGTAATGTGTAGGGAAAAAGAACTAAATTTATCCTTTGGCTTGAAGAAATGGTGATATTTGGTATGCCATGCTACAAACTATGCACAATATGCGATTTCTTTTCAAGTGTCCCGTAATGCCATCTAGTGTGGGGGTTTTGAGAACTGGGAACATTGCAGCCATAATGCCATACTCACACATATGCAGTTGTTTTTATATGCAGATGTTGCAGTAAATCCATGGGAATAAAATAGTGAATGTGTTTTGAAAACAGAATGCATACCCGCCATGAAGAATATCGACATTTGTCTTTGAAGAATTTGGCCACATATCAAGTTCAATGACTCTAACACCTCTCTGCAATGCTTTTATAATTGGGATGTCGCTGGAGTCACTATTGAGCTGGTTCCCAGTTAGGTAGGAATTATGTCCGGTGAATACGAAATAATGAGAGAATGGGGCAGACATGTCCTGGTGAACCTGAACAAAGAATTTAGGTAATGGTGAGACAAGAGGCAAAAAACAATTTATTTATTGGTATTGATGAACAATATTTTGCATTTCTTTTGTACAAGAGGCTAAAGCACACCACATTCACAAACAGTGCAAAGAGTTATGGTTTAGGAGCTTTGAATTGAATTTAATAATCGATAGTAGAGTAAGTAATCCAAAGGCGCATCTTTTGTACCATTTTGAGAAGAAGACTGTTGGTATTCTACTCGGCTATCTATTACTAGTATTTGGTGGCTGCAATGTGAAGGCAGAGTACAACAAATAGTAGGAAATGCAGCAGTAGCGTCCAAAATTGAATTGGACAGCAGCACCCCTACAGAGAGAGGAGGAGAGTGACAAGCAATGACCGGTGTTGGAGAAAAAGACAGGCAATGACTGAATGAGGTGAGTGGCAGGTAATGGGTGAATGAAGCATGTTCGAGGAACTGAATGAAGCTCCAGGTCCAACAATTCCATGGATTGAAAGACAGAGACAGGTAAAATTGAAATCTTTTCTCTCTCTCTCTCTATTAATATACTTGACTGGCAGAAGTCCTGCCATCAATTCGACAAAATTTTGGGGGGGGGGGGGGGGGGGGGGGGGGGCGGTCGGTGAGCTGGAGTTGACAGTTGACCTCGGGAAGGTACTGCAATTGCAGTCAACCATTAGTGTTGTAAGACTGTTAATCGTAGCTTAACAGCAGACAGAAATAGAATCATGAGCATGGAATTAATCATGTAGCAGGCAATCAATCGGCATCCATGATGATTGATAAAAATGGAGGTACAGTATTAAGTAAGCAGTTATTAGTCGTGGGATTAGGAAGAGAGGAGGGAGAGGCAGGCGCCAGGCAAGAGGCAACCAACCTGGTGAGCCATGGGCGGGTTGAGTTCCGGCGAGAAGAGGAAGGCGAAGAATTCCTCGAGCGTGGGCATGGCCGGCGCCGGCGATCTGGTGACGAGGCGGGCGATGCCATGGCCCCCCGAGGCGGCGGTGAGCAGGGCGAGGATGCGGTCGACGTCGGCGGGGTGCTCGCCCTGCGCCTGGGAGAGGAAGCGGCGGAGGGCGTGGACGTCGGAGTTAAAGGAGAGGTAGGCGGCGCGGACGTCGGGCGGCGGCTGGGCGTCGGGGGATCGGAACTTGCGCGTGAAGCACATGCAGTACTTGTACTTGTAGCTGCCCATGGGTGACGGAGGACGGATCCTCTGTTCCAATCCTCCTCTGCTGGTAGTACGGTGGTGATTGTTGCTCCCGAATCTGATCTGCCTGACGAGGGAGAAGCTTTACTAGCCGCCGGCCCTGGACATTTCTCTTCGCGTGGAAGCCGCGTTGGGCGTTGCCTTGACCTTGACGAGGAGATTCGGGGGGAGGGAGTAATGGTGGAAGTGGAACAGAATAGAATCACAACTGGGAGGAAGGAAGGAAGAGGAAGAAGGGAATGGGAATGGAGGCGAGGAGACAGACAGACACAGGACTCCACTTCCTGACCTGTTCTTGTCCCTTAATTATGTAAATATAATAATTGATAGCAATTACCCTGCTCCTGTGCTATGCTAATTGCTTACTCAAGCAAAGCAAACCACATGGAAAATGAGAGAAAATGAATGAAGACGAAGCAGCAGCAGTGCAGAGGCACCATTTGAAAAGGCGGGGACCGGGGAGGTTCTTTTCCATAAAACTCCAGTTACTATAAAAAAAATGAACTATTCCTATCCCTATCTACGAGTAGGGCGCGCACAGCACAAAAAGTCATTTTTGTTACCATCAGACTACTGCTTTGCCTGTTGAATGGTTAATTGTTGGTCCTTGTACTTATCATCAACATGATTCTTTTCTCAATTTATCTATATATACTCCATATGGAAAAAAAAAACTTTTATCTTCCCTCTACTCTACCGACTAGTTAGAGCGACTCCAGCAGGGGCTGTGCTCCTATTTTTCTTAGCCCAGATTTTTACTTTCACTCCAACACCCGCCCCCAAATTTAGGCCCCAAATCCATTCAGATAGACAATGACAAAAGGGGCCCACTCATCATTCTCTGTCCTCTATGTCAACTAAGCTATACGATTGGGGAAGAGAGAAAGAGGGGAAGCAGCGCTGGAGCTCGTCGCGCGGCGTCGGAAAGCGGATCCGCTCCTCCTCCAAAGGCGTCAGGTCCTCGCGGGGAAGGTTGCACAGCGGCCTGTGGGTGCGGCTTCCTTGTTCGTCGCGACGCCTCAGGGAAGAGGCGGCACGGTCGGTGGGTGTGGCTTCCTCGTTCGCCGCGACGCCTCGGGGAAGGGACGTGGCAGCGGATGTCGGCGCTGGCGTCGGTGTCTGCATCGGAGTCGAGTCTTGGCGGCGGCGGCGGCTGTTGCGGGCCGCGCTCGCCTCACCGTCGGAGCCGTTGGGAAGTCGCGCCATTGGACTCACCGCCGCGATGTCGCGCACGGGGAGAAGGTGCATCGCACTGGGGGTGGAGGTGCGACACTGGCGTGGGTTCCATAGGAGCGCGGGTCGAAAACGACCGCAACAGCCGGACGGGGGCTGGGGGATGAGCCCCCAGGAATTGGGTCCCTGGGGAGGATTTGGGTGTCCACCCCAAATTGGGGTTCTAGTAGGAGCCCCGTTGGAGCTGCGTTTTTTATTTGGGCACCTATATTTAGCTATCGAGGTTTAAGTAGGATCTTGCTGGAGTTGCTATAGAAGAAGAAACAACTCGTATACATAGTTATAGTGTACCATGGATGAATGTTCCTTCCCTTGAAAAGTTTTCTACAATGTTCCGTCCTGTGACGACTGTTCGGTTCATTATCCTCCTATTGCGTTGGACGCCAAAATCAAGGGTAATAATTGGAAATCGAGTCCTTGACACACAGGACATATATGAAATTAAGTCATGAAACCCAAGACAATCCACGTATAATTACTAATATCTATTCATTCGTTGCACTTTATTAGTTGTTTTAAGTAAAGAAATGCAATAACTAGACTCATTAAGTATGTGCATATACGCTAGTAATAATTTTTTACAATTGAAAGCTTGGCTTATGCTGTCAGTGGCCAAAAGTAGACATACCCAAATTTTGACTTTCGGGCATAGCATTTTCTCGGAACCACGACAACGCACTAACCATATTCGTTTATGCAGCTAATTTTGTAAATGTAATAAAAGTTTAAACCCGGGGTCTCCAATAGACCCGCTTCTCTATAAAACTTGGTTCAGCAGGCAGCGCAACGACAACACACATCTGGGCCGGCCGAGACACACAATGACAGGTCAAGACCACGATCCAGTCCCTGACCATCACCTCCGAACAGGGTCTCCCCGAACGGGCCACGACCCGTCACAGGAAAGAGGGATACGGAGGTAAAAATGCTCATACGGCCCATCTAGGTCTAGGAGTTCGAAGGTTGGTCCATCGATGGGTTCGACAACCACTCTGGCCACATTTAGAGTGAGGGGTAGAAAGGGCCGACCTCTGGGTCGAGGGCTCTGCCTCACCCGACCTCTGGGTCGCGGGCTCCATCTCGCCCGACCCCCTTTCTCCGACCGAGGATACGTCGGACTTCTGCTCGCTGCTCTTTCCTGATCGACACGGCCGTGGCCAACTAGGAACAACTGACCGGGGACGCCCGCTCGGTCTAGGCCCAGGACGCAGGCAGAGCAGATAAGATAAGGCGCTCAAGTCAGCCGTAATACCGAGGACCGTACCTTGCCATATTCTACGCACCTGCAGGACGGTGCCACCGGGCTATGACAGATGGACACTCTACAATCTTCCAGACGTGTCAGAGCATAAACAGTGTTGTGGGCGTCGTCGTTTGCCGTACTAGGCCAACACGGTAGAGCCTGCTAGACGCGTCTGGGCATAAACAGTATTGTGGGCGCTGATAGCCATCTCGTACCCGACAACGTGGGCAACAAGACTAGGTAGCACACGTACACACTCTCTCTCTTTCTCTTTGACTTGTAAGGCCATCCCCTTCACCTATAAAAGAGGATACGCTCTCTCCTAATAGGAAGAGGCTAGACGACTCGAGGACTCGACGACCTGAGGACTCGAACAACTCAACAGCTCTACAACTCGATAGCTATACAGAGCATACGCTTTAATACTTAGCGCGCGTTAGAGCACCCGTCACTCTCTTCCTTTCGGTTCAGAGTCCGACCGGGCCTCTAACACCCTCCTTCTCATTCCTTACTAGTTTAAAACCCCACAGCAATCTTCGAGCACCTAGGCTCAGGAATAAAGTCACCGATCGACTAAAACTGGACGTAGGGCACGTTGCCTAAACCAGTATAAATCTTATGTCATCGAGTGCTAGGCCACATCCGATCACAACACACGGCAAAACTACAAATATTTACTTGTCGGTCATATTTCACACCGACAGTTGGCGCCGTCCGTGGGGAGAACGCCATGCGTTCACATTTTTGGTCATCGGATGGCCCACCTTTCCTCCATCTTCGGCAAGGCGGGCTCTAGTGATACGATTCGCTTCGGCTCACTGGAGTTTCCCATGCTCCCACTTGCTGGGATGTGGACTCCTCCCATCTTCGTGCCATTCCAGACCTTCCTCTTTGGGAGTCTGGACTTTGTCGCTGACCAGCTCGGCATACTTTGCCTCCGTGAAGAGGCGCTTGTCCCGGCGCCCACTGGAGGAGGAGCGCCCTCCACCGACTGCAACGGGCCTCTCGACGACCTCAATGTCGAGACACTCACGCTTCGCCTCGAGCCCATGCTAGGCTCAAACCCTACGGCGAGTGATGTACATATTGTTCTTTACTCACTACTTGACACCTTCCACCGACTCTTTGAAGGGAACTCGTTGTCCCCACCGCGACCGCCGTGCGACCGGTTCCCCTTTGGCTTTGCGTCCCCCGTGGATGCGTGCGTGTGGGGGCTTTGAAGGATGCTGACGTAGCCCCCTCTCATGTCCGAGTTCATGGGGATGGTGGGCTGCGCTCCCGCCTCCTTCCACGACCTCGTTGATGATGAGGTTGAAAGCGACGGCTCCAACATCGGTGATGTCGTGGCACCTGGCCACCCTCTGTCCTAGGACTGCACTATGGAGGATGCCTCGGGATAGCCACCCATGGTAATGGAGTATCTATAGACTCACACCCCTCCAGACCCCCGTGCGAAGGCCCTGGCGCGTGCGCAAGAGCACTGCGAGGAGTTACGACAAAGGCGGCAGAGCCAGCCACCACCTACGTTGGTGCGGTCCGCACAGCACACTGCGCGTAACCCAACGAGTGGCGCTCGGGGTCATGCCCGTTAGGTCCATTATAACACCTGGATGGAGGAAATGACCCCCCTTAGTTTGCTTGGGCTAGCTAGAACATCACTGCTGCGGCGATGCTTCTATGCGGCCTCCCCGAGCCTACCGACCCCTAGGAGCAGGCAATCCACCGGAACCTCCGGGCGCTGGTGGAGACCGCTGCCGTTCAGTAGGCGAAGAGCTTCATGTTGTGACACTGGCTCACGGCCTCTTGCCCTGCCGGGGGAGTAGGGCCACACCAGTCGAATTTCTCCATCCACTCACCACTGCAGTTGCCGGGCGTGGGGCAGGAAGCCACGGCTACACCATAGCCCAACCCGGCGCCCGCTCCACACCGACCACCTATGCGTGAACGGCTCAGGCCAAACCATGACGCTCACAGTGTCATCAACAATCGATGCCATGCCTGGCACGATGGTAACGCCCATCGAATGGTGGTGAGAGCAGGTGGCAAGGGCCCCGGCCTGACCATCGAGGAGTGCGAGGACACGCACCCTAGGCATGGTGGACGACCAAACAACTAGAGCCACAACCCGGATGGCCTGGGGCCACGGGCCTTTGGTCGTCGCATCCAGAAAGTGTCGTTCCCATAGTGCTTCCGACCACCCACCAACATTGCCAGATACACCAGGGAGACAAACTCTGGTATATGGCTCAAAGACTTTCGACTCATTTGCCGAGCCAGAGGAGTGGATGATGACTACTTCATCATCCAGTACCTCCCCATCTATGTGGGGGAGCATGTTCGAGCATGGCTCAAATTCCTTCCACCCGACAGCATCCGTGACTGTGCGAATCTTAGGAGGGTCTTCGTCGAAAATTTTCAGGGGACGTATGTCCGTCGTCGGAATTCTTGGGACCTCAAGAGCTGCTAGCAGGAGCCCAATGAGTCCCTATAGGATTACATCCATAGTTTCTCAAAGCAGTGCAACTCCCTTCCTGATGTCGTCGACGCAGACGTCATCAGCGCATTCCTCTCTGAGACAACCTGCGAGTCCTTGATCCACAAGCTCGGCTGTGTGAAGCCCCATACCACCCGTGACCTGCTCGACATCACCATGAACCATGCCTCTAGTGAGGAGGCGGTTGGGGCAGTCTTCAGTGGTGGTTGGGATAGGGGCAAGGCCAAGCGCGAGGACCAAGGCGAGTGCCCCTCCACACAAAGGGGCAAGAAGAATAAGAAGGATCGGTACTGACTGGCCAACCTAGCATTGGTCGTTGCGGCCAACCGAGCAGGCAAGTAGCCCTAGCAGGGCTAGCCCAACCACTTAGACAAGATCATGGAGAGTCTATGCACCAACCACGCCTATCCCGTCAAACACCTCTACAAGGACCGCCAAGCCAAAGGAAGGGAAAGGCAAGGAGGAGGAGGCCAAGAAAGGAGGCGTGGTGGGCAAGGATGATGATGGCTTCCCTAACCCTGAGGAATGCCTCATGATCTTTGGGGGATCCGACACTGTCCACTCCAAGCGCCAGCACAAGGTACGCTACGGAGAGGCATGCATCGTCGAGTCGGCCATCCCCTCTTTCCTTAGCTAGTTGGACTCCCCGATCACTTTTGATCAGAGAGACCATCCTTCCCACATCACCCGACCAGATCACTACCCACTCGTCGTCAACCCCATCATCCACAAGAAGTGTCTCACCAAGGCACTGATAGACAGAGGCATCAGCCTCAACATTCTCTATGTCGATACCCTCGATGCCATGCGCATTATCGGTGTTTTGGACCGGCGGGTCCTCAACCAACTAGTGAAAATGTACTGCGTGTCCCTAATCTCGGATGGTGATGCAAAGAGATACAAGGTTTATACTGGTTTGGGCAATAGGTACCCTACGTCCAGTCTGAGAGATCGATCTTGCATTCCTTGCACCGAAAAGCTCGTAGTAGGGGGTTACAAGCAGGACGAGAGAGGGAGCTAATCCTAGGTCTCTACGAGGAGCAGTGCGGGTTGCTTGAGATGTTGATCTTAGGCAACGGGGAAGTGTGCGCGTTACAATATGTGTTTGTCTATCTTGTGAGCTCGTATGTGCCTGAGTGTGTGCGAGCGTGAGAATTAGCCCCCCTAAAAATAGCCCTGGTCCCCTCCTTTTATAGTTGAAGGGGGGGACAGGGGTGATACATGTGCTATCGATGTGGCGCCATGCAAACAGAAGTGGCATGTCTGAGCCCTGTAGCCTGTTACCGCGGCAGCATGGTTGATGGAGTGGTCCTACCCTTGAAGTGCTGGAGTGACGACCCGGTCATATTTGATCCTGTGCGACGTGGGAGGCGGGCGACGTGCCGGTCGCTGTGTGTTGATCACATGAGGAGCCGAGGCTCAGTTGGTGCCGAGGCCGAGCCGTCATGGGGGGCTTGGCGGGTGTGAATCCCAAGGTTGCCGAGGCCCTGAGGTAGACTGTCGAGGCGTGGAGGGAGCAGCTGATCCTATATACTGATTCTGAGGCTATAGTGGCCCAGACTTGACTTCACACGCCGCGTCATTCCTGGAACAGGGGTTAGGTAGCACAGTGCAGTGTGGGCACCGGTCGTGGGTACAGTACCGAGCACAGCGGCTGGTAACCCCTGCCCTGTCATGTCATGGACGGCATGGCGTCGATGTGACCTGTGTCTCTTTGGCCACTCCACCGTGTCGAGCCGTCGTTCGGCTGATGTCTTGGGAGTGGTTGGTCGTGCCGAGGCCTACTTTGCCAAGGCCTTAGAGGTGACCCGTATACGATGCGGGGGCCTCGACGGTCAGCGTTGTACCCAGTTTAGGTGGAATAGCGTAGGGCGTGCGTCTACAAGGCACGGTAGCCCCTATATCGCTAGTAGGGGATGGTAAAAAGGAGATTTTACCATTGTCTCATCCTCCCCTGTTGCTGTACCTTGCCGGTCGTGGCTGACATAGCGGGTGTGGCCAAACGCATTAAATGGATGGGACAGCCTGTCAGAGGGACGGTTGAGGCAGAGGCGACGAGGATGCGGGATGAGCCCGGTGATGAATACAGGCCCGATCTTCCGAGAGGTAGCCGGTAAGTTCGATTTGTGGAGATCTCGACGTTGGCGATCCGGCTTCAAATCAGACACGATTAGAACCCTGCAACCGTTACACCACCGCTCCGTTGGTTATCAACCAAGCACAACTTGATTGACCTCGCCAAGAAGGCTTTTCCTGCAAGCGAATCGAAGAGCACAAGCAAGAAGGTAAAACACGCAATCTGAAATTGCAAATATGAATGACGCAAATATCAATAGAGGGTTCAAGAACTCGGTTCCAAAGGACTAATCGACACAGTGGAGGAGATCAAGAACGGGGGCCCTGGATCACTGTAAAAGGATTTGTCACCACAGTTACAATGAATGATTCAGTTTCTCGATGGAAAACTAAACTCTAAACAAAACCCAATTGTGTAGCAGCGGCGGCGGCTGTGTTTATAGTCTAAGACTCGACCTAGGGTTGGGGACGGCCAGGGGTTGGGCGCCCACAACTTGGGCTTAAGGCCCGACACGATACATGGCCAAGTTGGCCCAAACAGGTGACGCAGCACCTTGTCGTGGTCACACAGAATGATCCACGGACCTTCTGGAGCTAGGACCAGATCCAAAACGACGGCGTCGTCGTCCCCTTTCCAACGCATCCAAGAACGGCCCGTTTCGACGTCGTATGAGGAAGTTATGACCGAAACAGTGACGACGTGTCTGCTGAATCCGAGGGTGACGTGGCAGCTGAGTTGGGAACGAATTGCAACTTGGGGAAGACCATGGCGTCGGTGTGTCCAGCGTGGCGATGTCCTCATCATCCTCCCCTTCTCGAATTGGAGTCGTCCTCGACTCCATCTTGGCGATGTCCTCATCATCCCCTCCTTGCAGAATTGGAGTCGTCCTCGACTCCATCCCATCATCAGCGAACTCCTGCAAAAGGTTAGTGACAGCAGGCAATGCACCAGACATAAAAGGTTGACAAAACATAGTATAACATGGTGCATCAGGATTATCACATAACTCAGCAGTAGCAGGAGTTGTAGCAAGAAAAGCACCTCCTTTTAACTTAATCCCATTATTTTTAGCAATGTCTGTTGGAGGTTTATTTTTTATCTCATTAGCATGTTTAATAATATCCGTAGGAGACAAAGGCAGCAATGTAATTTTCTTGTCCTTATGTATGATAGTGTATGTATTAGTTCTACCATGGTGTAAAGCATCATTATCAAATTCCCATGGGCGACCTAACAAAATGGAACAAGCTTGCATAGGGACAACATCAAAATCAGCAGTATCATGATAAGAGCCTGTGAAAAAGCTAATGCGTGCTGATTTAGTTACCTTAGTCTTACCACTATTATTGAACCATTGAAGTTTATATGGATACGAATGTTGTCGTGTGGTCAAGCCAAGCTTGTCAACCAAATCTGAACTCACCAAGTTGTTGCAACTCCCGCTATCAATGATAGTGAGAACACGACAACCCTGCACAATGAGATACATGTGGAACAAATTGTGGCGTTGGATCTTCATCTCTTCTTCATGTCCCACATGTGTACTCAACACACGCTGCACAAGAAGGCTAGGGTAGTCCGCGGCAGCAGCCACGGAGTCAATGGTGATGGCCTCCTTGTCTTGATCGCCCTCGGTGGGATCTGCATCAATGTTAGCAGCAAGGGCTAAATCATCTTCAACATCACTAGCACTTACATATCCATCCTCGGTAGCAATGAAAGCGTGACGACTAGGGCACTCCTTCATGACATGTCCCATGCCTTTGCATCGGTGGCAAATGATTTTAGAACTGGACGAGGAGGAGCTAGTAGAAGCACCCGGAGTTCCACCTTTCTTCAGCTGTGGAAACTGCACATTAGACAATTTACGTACCTCGGAAGAAAATGGAGGTGTAGATGGCTGTGGTGCAACAGGAAGCTTGGGCGTCTCCGGCTTGGAACGCTGCTGAAAATTCCTCCCATTGTTAGACCTGAAAGGCTGGTGTTGTTTGCGTCCCTGTACTTCTCGTTCTGCCTTAATAGCAAGATGATACAATTGGGAAAAATTGCGCCATTCTTTGTAATCAAGTATGTTCTGTATATCATGGTTTAAACCACCAAAAAATCTAGCACTAGCATCATCATCATCTTCATTTATACCACAACGTGCTAAACCAATAAGCAATTCTTGATAGTATGCTTCCACTCCTTTATCACCTTGTTTTAAAGTTTGTAGTTTCAAACGTAAATCACGTTGGTAATAAGGAGGAACAAAACGAGATTTCATACGTTGCTTTAAAACATTCCAAGTTTGAGGCACAGCAGCAGCATTATTAGTATTGCAAAGATCACTCCACCAGAACAAAGCAAAATTAGTAAACTCACTAGTAGCAAGTCTAACTCTATGCTCAGGAGGAACATTATGAGAATCAAATTTTTGTTGAACAGCAAGCTCCCAATCTAAATATGCCTCTGGATCAACATTACCAGCAAAAGGAGGTAGACTAAATTTAATTTTAGCAAAAGGATCATTATTACCATGATTATTACCTCCCATGCCGCAACGATTGAAGTTGAGGCGGCGACGGGCACCACCGTCAGCATACGCATCTTCATCACCAAAAGCATCCGCATCTTCATCATCAGCACGATAAGGCGGAGGGCGTTGCTCAATCTGTTCAATGCGGGTGACCAGATTGTTCACGTTGCGTGTCAGCTCGGTCATAAGATTGCGTTGTTCAGTCATGAACGTTGCAAGCTCGCCCTTGGACACGCACTCATTGAAGTCCGTCGGAGTTCCTGCCATGGTTAGAAGATAGAAAAAGACAACACCAAAGTATTATCCCTATCAACTAAAAGGAAACAAGTGGTGGTGATGGTGGTGAAAGTGGAATGCAAAATCAGAAGCGGCTTACCACCGTCTTGCCTGTATTCTTACCAACGCCAAACAGGAGCAAAACCAAAGTGGCGAAGCAATCTGTTGTTGAGCGTGGGTAACAGTTGCAAGATGAACCTGTGCTGACAGAAGAATATGTGGAGCTATAGGTAGGCACACAATATGACAGCAAGGATTAGCAATTAACGAGTGCAGAGTAGCGATTGTTCAATCTGGATCCAAAGTACAAGTCACAGGTGCTGGCTAAGACATGTCGAGACGTAGCGCAACAAGGTGAAAACAAAGGACGATCGAAAGAACTCACAGAACAAGCAAATAGCCCGGATTTCTCCTTTTTCCTGAATTTTTTCCCAGATTTTTCCAAAAGGCACAAACTTTTTTTTTATTTTTTTCACTAATTTTTTATACTTTTCTCTGAACAAGGATCACAAAAGATGCAACCACAAAAATTGGCACCTACAACTGAGGTGGGATGTGGTCTACAGAAATTCAACACGTTCTCTGAAAAGCGTGCAAAAACTTTGACAATTTTTTTTCTTTATTTTCCTGAATTTTTTTGGCAATTTTGACGAAACCAAACAGGGCGAAGCCGAGTTTGGGTCGGGTCCAAATGGTGTCAAGAAGCTGCTGAAAAAATTTCAGATTTTTCTGATAAACGAGCGAAAAGTTATGCCTGTTTTACCGAAGGTATCTCAAGGTATGTTTTCCGGGAGGCACAACACGACGGCGGCAGTTAGGGCAAAGCGTCCCTAAACTCGAACACCGATCACAGCAGTAGGTATTCGCCTGATGATGTAAGGAGGGCTGCGATGCAGGCAAAATAAGAGCGGCCGGCAACCTATCTAGGGTTTGCGCGGCGGCGAGAAGTTACACAAGGCGGCTAGCGGGGCAAGTCGAGTAATGTGGTGGCTTCGACTTGTTGTGTGGGAACGGTGGATGGGATAGCGGCGGAAAACAAAATCACAGCAACGGGCGATTGAACTACGACCACGAACACAATCCTAAACCAGCAACAAGACTCGACCACGGACACAAACTCAACAACACGAATCTGAAACGAAATTGCAAAGGCACAAAGGGCGATAGGACAGCAGAAATTGAAATATTTTTGGGCTTTTTGTGGACTCTAGGTAATGAACAAATATGAATCTAAGGCAAACGAGATTATACCTCGCGGTAAACCTGAAATATCTGATACCAATTGATGAATACAGGCCCGATCTTCCGAGAGGTAGCCGGTAAGTTCGATTTGTGGAGATCTCGACGTTGGCGATCCGGCTTCAAATCAGACACGATTAGAACCCTGCAACCGTTACACCACCGCTCCGTTGGTTATCAACCAAGCACAACTTGATTGACCTCGCCAAGAAGGCTTTTCCTGCAAGCGAATCGAAGAGCACAAGCAAGAAGGTAAAACACGCAATCTGAAATTGCAAATATGAATGACGCGAATATCAATAGAGGGTTCAAGAACTCGGTTCCAAAGGACTAATCGACACAGTGGAGGAGATCAAGAATGGGGGCCCTGGATCACTGTAAAAGGATTTGTCACCACAGTTACAATGAATGATTCAGTTTCTCGATGGAAAACTAAACTCTAAACAAAACCCAATTGTGTAGCAGCGGCGGCGGCTGTGTTTATAGTCTAAGACTCGACCTAGGGTTGGGGACGGCTAGGGGTTGTGCGCCCACAACTTGGGCTTAAGGCCTGACACGATACATGGCCAAGTTGGCCCAAACAGGTGACGCAGCACCTTGTCGTGGTCACACAGAATGATCCACGGACCTTCTGGAGCTGGGACCAGATCCAAAACGACGGCGTCGTCGTCCCCTTTCCAACGCATCCAAGAACGGCCCGTTTCGACGTCGTATGAGGAAGTTATGACCGAAACAGTGACGACGTGTCTGCTGAATCCGAGGGTGACGTGGCAGCTGAGTTGGGAACGAATTGCAACTTGGGGAAGACCATGGCGTCGGTGTGTCCAGCGTGGTGATGTCCTCATCACCCGGCCTCGAGCGAGGCGGAGCAGGAACAGTACGTCCGAGGCCCTGCCGAGGGGTCTCGGGCGAGGCGGTGAATGAGCAGTGCATCCGAGGTCTTGCTAGGGGTCTCGGGCAAGGCAGAGATTTGGTCCGAGACCTTATTTTGGTCGAGCTAGCCTCGGATATTAACGCGGATTGTTTTCTTAGTTTGACTAAGTGGGCCTCATTGGGGTCTTATGAGTTTTTTTCGGTCTTTGCTTAGGGTACCCCCTTCTTATGGTACCCGATAGTAGCCCCCGAGCCTCCGAGAGAGTGTGAGCGCTCTCCCTGAGGTTTGAGACTTGGCTTGCGGCGGCTCTTGTCAGGATTTGTGTTTCGTACTCGAGGCCTCGGTGGGTGCACGCGAGCGCACCCGTTGGGTGTAGCCCCTGAGGCCCTGGAGGGATGGATTGATTCCTTCAGGGGCTTTTCTTACGTCGTGCGGGGAGTTTTATTGTGTTTGCCAAGCCGTGAGCATGAGTTCGGGTCGCTGGGCCTCGGTTTGGTTGCAGGAAGAGCCCCCGAGCCTCTGCTCAAAGCATGAGGGCTATCCGGGGTTTCCCTGTCTTTTTTGTGCGGCCCTCATGCATCCTTTTCGTTTAGAAGGAGGGGTGGAGGGTGCCATGCTACCCTCGGTGGGTGCGAGCAGTGACACCTCCGGCGAGCTGTTATCGGGTAAGTCCGAGTGGAGGCCCGTGCCCCGTTCACTAGGGGTTGGCTAGCGGTCTAGAGATGCACTCCAAGACTACCAGAGGGCTTCTCTAGTGGGTGCCGGGGCTGTTCGCTGGGCCCCGGTGGCTTGGTGCCTCCCTACGGTGGGATCCCATTCGGAGACTTCCCCACCAGTCTTGGACACAACTTAGAGCGTCTCGAGCAGTTGCCTGCTCGGGTCTCGGCCATATGCAGGCTCGCCCATAGTTGTCCCTGACTCTGTTGCCCTGGGGCGACTATCGAAACCCTCGGGGGCCCAGCCTTTGAACCCCTGGACCGTAACGGGCTCGACGCCCTTTATCGCGTTTTTCTGAGTTTTCGAGTGCGAGCTTGGGTCGCTTGTCTCCGTCTTGGGTGCAGGAAGAGCCCTCGAGCCTCCGCACGGAGCGAGAGGGCGGTCAGGGGTTCCCCTAGCTTTTTGTACGACCCTTGCGCGTCCTTTTTGTTCGGATGGAGGGGTTGTTTGCTGAGCCCCCTCGAGTGCGAGCCTGGGTCGCCGGGTCTCGGCAAAATTGCAGGAAGAGCCCCCGAGCCTCTACTCGGAGCGAGAGGGCGGTCAGGAGTTCCCCTGGCTTTTTGTGCGCCCCTTGCGCTTGAGGGTTTGTTCGCCGAGCTCCCCTCGGGTGCGAGCCTGGGTCACGGGGTCTCGACATATTTGTAGGAAGAGCCCCCTAGCCTCTACACGGAGCGAGAGGGCCATCAGGAGTTCCCCTAGCTTTTTGTGCGACTCTCGCGCATCCTTTTCGTTCAGAAGGAGGGGTGGAATATGCCAGGCTACCCTCGATGGGCGCGAGCGGTGGCACTTCTGGTGGGTGTTATTGGGTAAGTCCGAGTGGAGGCCCGTGCCCCATTCGCTAGGGGTTGGCTAGCGGTCTAGAGACGCACACTAAGAGTACTAGAGGGCTTCTCTAGTGGGTGCCGGGGCCGTTCGCTGGGCCCCGGTGGCTCAGTGCCTCCCTACGGTGGGATCCCATTTGGAGACTTCCCTACCGGTCTTGGACAGGACTTAGGGCGTCCCAAGCGTTTCGCTTGCTTGGGTCTCGGCCCCGTATGGGCTCACCCGTAGCCATCCCTGACTCTGTTGCCCTAGGGCGGCTGTCGAAACCCTCGGGGGCCCAGCCTTCGAACCCCTAGACCGTAACAGGCTCGACGCCCTGTTCCTTCGTCTGAAAGGAATCGGGTGGGGAATATTCTCCCACCCATCGGCTCGACAACGGCAGGCGCGCCTTTTGTGGCGGTTTTCTCGGGAAGGCGGAACGGCACCTGCTGCTGCAGCGGTTGAACGTGGCGCTGTGTCAGCGGATGGGACATAACTGTCCTCGCAATTAATTAGGAAAAGGTGGGTACGTGGGCGGTGAAATCGGATCTGGATCAACTGTGCCAGATCTAGGGGAAACTTTCCCGATTTCATCGCCCGCCCGTTTCGCCTCCTTCTTGCATAAATACACAATGAGCCTCGCTCCTCCCCCCCTTACCTTGCCTGCATTTGCCCCTGCTGCCCTTGAGCCGTTGCTAGAACAGAGAGCTCCGGGGAGAAGGAGAGAGAGAGGCGAGGTAGAGAGAGCGAGAGAGTCTCAACGTCGTAGTCGTTTTCTCCATCACACCCATGGCCGGCGCCATTGTGATTGAGGCAAACCCTTGGGATCAGTCCGACGTCACCGTGGAGACGCTTCAGTTGCTCGTCGATGATGGCCTTCTCCGTCCGGTTACCGACCCCAACAGGCCGGAGTGGATCGCTCCGTTGGTCGAGCCGGAGCCGAGGCCACGCGACGGCTACGTCATGAGCTTCGTGTCCTTTCACGAGCATGGCCTTGGCTTGCCGGCGGACTGATTCATGCGGGTGCTCCCGCACTACTATGGCGTGGAGCTCCACAACTTCAACCCCAACTCCATCACGCAGGCGGCCATCTTCGTCGCCGTCTGCGAGGGGTACCTGGAGATTGCTCCCCACTAGGAGCTGTGGCTCCACCTTTTCTGGGTAGGGCATACCACCAAGCCAATGGGCATGTCGAGCACGAGGAAGGCGGTGAGGGCCGGCGGCTACACTCTCTAAGTGCGCCAGGACCATCAGCATCTTTACATCCTAGCCCAACTGGCGTGAACCAATCGCCTTTGGTACACCAGCTGGTTCTACCTCCGCAACGACAACGGCGGACTTCCTCCCTACACTGGGCGGATCATGGAGAGCTGTCCGGAGAAGTGGAAGTATGGTGTCCCGAGGGAGGATCAGCCCAAGCTGCAGCCGCTCCTAGAGGGCCTAGAGAGGCTGCGGAACCATGGCCTCACGGCGGCTGTGGTCGTGGCGGCCTTCCACCAACAGAGGGTGCTGCCACTGATGGCTCTGCGGCGGCGCATATTTGACATGAGGCCGGAGGAGCCAAACGAGGGCATCCGGATGTCCGCCTCCACCCTCTCCGATGAGGAGATTCTTCGCCGGGTGATGGAAACAGTGGAGGCAAAGCTGAGGAGCGGTGGCCTGACCCCCATCGCGATGTGCCCATCGCGAGGGTACCTTTCTTTGGTAAGTCACACGCTGCTGTGGCCCCCAAGGCCTCCTCATTCCTTGCCTTTTCCTGTTCGCTCATTTGCCTTCACCGTTCCCGCAGGGGCTGAGGGATGTGCGCGCTTCCTAGCTGCCCGTTCCCGAGGACGCAGCGCGGCGGGTGGCGAACCGGGCGCACGCCGAGGCGCTGAAGAAGCGGAAGGATGCCAAGGAGGCAAAGCGCATGAGGAAGATCCTTGCGCGCGAGGGACTAGATAAGCGGCGTCGGCAACAGAGGCTGGATGGTCTCCCTCTGGAGTCATCTCCGTCACCGTCACTGTCGACGGATGCCTCGGATGGAGATGACGAGAGCGAGGTGGGGTGGGGTCCCCTGGACCATCTTCCTAACGTCAGGGAGACAGCGCCCAGGGCGTCGGTGAGCAGCCTGGCGCTCCCAGGAGGAGGAGGAGACACCTCGGGGCCATCGATCGCCCACCCCGGGGCCGAGGCCAACACGCCCGAGGCGTGGGTGTTGGGAAAGCGCGCCGTCAGCCTGGTGGGCTCGACGGCAGTGGTGGAGCAGGTGGCGGCGGGGGCGACGCAACTGCCCCCGTAGAGGATCGAGGGGGTGACGAGGTCCGTCGAGGACCGACCGACACCGGTGGATATAGAGGCCGTGCCTCTGCCGCCGCCATCGCCTTCGCAGAGGAGGGTCGCCCATGCCAAAGCAGTTGTAGCCCCGCTCGAGGTAAGCGTTTTTTCGGCAGAGTGGTAGCATCTCCCGTTCGTTCTTCGGTCGCATGCTGACCCCATAAGTATTTGTCTTCAGCCAAAAGCGTCCTGCGGATGCGCCCGCCTTGGTGCCACTTAAGGCGCTCAAGGTGAGCCCCAGCTCCACCGCCCACTGGGTGGTGGAGGCGCAAGCCACCATGCAACGTGGCGCAGCGTCGGCGAGGGCCGACCCGAAGGAGCCGGTCGCCCAAGGAGAGGATGCCAGGGCGGTCCCGACACAGGCGGGGGAGGGAGCACCTCCATCCCATGAGGCCGAGGCCCATGGGTCAGATGAGGCCGAGACGTCCTTGGTCACTGAGGCCACTGAGGTCGAGGCCCCCTGGACCTCCGAGGCCGAGGCGATGGAGGCCGGGGTGCCCAGGACCGCCGAGCCCGCGTTGGTGGGGGCCGAAGCCCCCAAGATCACCGAGGCCACGATGGCGGAGGCTGGAGCCCCTAGGACCACCGAGGCTGGGTCGGCCTGGGCCGACATGACCGCGGTGATGCCGGCGACCCGGGAAGTGGAGATGAAGACAACGGAGGCCTCGGTGCTGCCCCTGGTCCAAGGCCTGCCGCTGTTGCAGGAGAGCGCCCGGGAAGTGGAGGTCCCTTCGATCTCTGATGGGGATACTTCCCGAGGGAGGGAGCGGGTAGATGCCGAGGCGGTCAGCACCATGGAGCAGCCTGCTCTGGACTCCGGCGAGGGAAGCTCGGCCCTCATTCGGGTGCAACATGAGCCCCGCGGGTGGGACCACCCGTGCGTCTTGTGGCGGAGCCGGGATGACCCTGAGGGGCAGCCTCTGTTCGCCCTTGAGGATGCGGCCGAGCGGGGGCGCTAGGACACCTTCGAGCAATACCGCCAGCTGGCGAAGCGGTCGCTACGGACAACGCTGTCCGTCGTGGCTGATGACCTGCCCGGGGTCGCCCAGGTACGCGTCTCCCTTTCTCGTGTAGTGTCGTCTTTTTCTAAGTTTTTTCACAATGCTTGACCCCTATTCTGCTTACCCAGGAGCTCGAGACCCAGTCCCTTGGGAAGTCCGTGTTTCTCCGGTGGGAGAGGGACATCTGGGACCAGCTCTAGCAGCAGAAGGACCTGCTCGCTCGTGCCAATAGGCTTCTATCGGCACGGAGCGTGGAGGTGGAGGGCCTCCGCTTATGTGGTGCTGACATGAAGGCTGCTGCAGTGGCAGCTCAGGAGCAGGTCGTCCCCTTAGCGGCGCGGGTCAAGGAGTTGGAGGATGAGCTGACCCACGTGGCCGGTGATCGGGACGCTTGTAGGTCTTGGGCTAGGGAGGCCATGGCCTCTGTCAAGGCCCTTGCTGGATAGCTAGGGACCGAGCAAGGTGCGCACCAGCTGATGAAAGGTGCCTTGGATGAGGCTCTCAAGGCAGCTGAGGCTTCCTAGACTGAGGCTGTGGTCTGGAGGGGAAAGGCCAAGGGTGAGTCTTATTCCCCTTATTTTATTTGTCTTTCTTGTGTTCAGCCCCTAACTCCTTGGTGTGATGCAGAGCTAGTGGAAGAGGCTTCCAGGGCGGGCGAGGCCTCCCGGGTCGAGGTCCAGTGCCTAAAGGAGGAGGCCGAGGCTTCTCAGGTCGAGGCCCAGCGCTGGAAGGAAAAAGCCGAGGCCTCTCGGGTTGAGGCCCGACGCTGGGAGGAGAAGGCCGAGGGTGAGTCCCGTAGGCTTCCACCCCTATTTGGCTTGTTTTCCTTTGCACTCAACTCCATTCTGTTTCTTTTGGCGTAGAGTTGGGGAAGGAGGTCACCCGGGCAGCCGAGGCCTCTGTCGCCGTGCAGGCGGTGCTCGAGACCGAGATTGAGGAGCATGATGCGCTGAAGAGTGTCGCCCGCACAGCTTGCGAGGCCTTGGAGGTCAAGGGGGTCTAGTCGGGCAGCTCCCTCGGGAGCCGCCTGATTGCGTTGAGCGGCCAAGTGCACGAGCGACTCCGAGGGGCGCTGCACACGGGCGTTAAGCGTGCCCTAGCCATCATCGCCTCGCATTACATCGGTGTCGACCTCCAGGCCATCAGTGATGGCTACGTCCTACCCGATGATGACGGGGAGGCCGATGAGGAGGTAGTGAAGCTGATGGAGGCGGTGGAGGGCCACGGCGCGGCGCTAGCTAAGCTGTTCGAAGAGGAGGTGGTCCCTCCCACGCCGTCCGTCGATGCTGGAGAGCCCGAGCCTTGACCTAGGCCCATGAAGCCGTGTAATTAGATTAGGGATTATGTTACCCTACCGTAACGCTGGTGGCCATCGAGCCCTTTTTAAAGTAATCGTGCATCTACACTTCCTTAATCGTTTTTCATTGTATTTTCGAGCCTCTGCCTTCTGTCTCATTTCTGAACAAATCTCTTGCAAAAAAACTTCCTTGGAACCTAAGCTGCCCCTCGGGCAAAAGGTGGTGAGGGAGTGCCGTAGCCCAGAGGTGTAGGCCATCTTGCGACTCAGCCGGCCTTCTAGCCTTGAGCCAGTCTTTCGATCCTTAGGTTTTTACGCAATTGACTTGTCAGAGCACGCTAGAGAGTTTGGCGTGGGATTTTTTTTGAAAAACGACTAAAAAATGGTGCGTGGGTCTTGGGGGGGGGACTCCCCCCTTCTAGCCCCCGAGGGAGGCTCGGTTCTGTAGAGGCAGAGCTGTGTCCTGTTCGAGCCCCGTGGTGGGCACCTCTGCAGAGGCGGAGCCGGGTCTCCCTAATAGAGTTATCATATCGTTGAGGCCCTTGATGGGCCTGGAGGTTTCTCGAGAAAAAAATAGAACAACTAAGGAACGCTTCTTAATTGCATTTCAAGAAACAATGTATATAGTGCTTGGAAATTTAAGGGTAAAAGCGACGTAGCTGTTCTATGTTCCAAGCGTTGGTGAGGATTTCGCCCTTCTCGTTGGCTAGCTTGTAGGTTCTGGGCTTCAGTACTTGGGCGACAATGTACGGTCCTTCCCATGGCAGGGTCAGCTTGTGGCGGCCCTTATTGCTCTGCCTTAGCCTCAGCACTAGGTCGCCCACTTTTAGGTCTCGGCTTCGAATGCGCTAGGCTTGATACTGTCGTAGGGCTTGCTGGTACTTGGTCGACTGTAGCAGCGCAACGTCTCGGGCTTCCTCCAGTTGGTCAAGGGCGTCCTCGCGGGCGGTGCGGTTACTTTGCTTGTTGTAGGCCTGTAGCCTCGGGGAACCGTACTCTAAGTCAGTGGGGAGGATGGCCTCAGCTCCGTAGACCAGGAAGAACGGTGTAAACCCCGTGGCTCGGCTCGGGGTGTTCCTCAGACTCCAGATTACCGACAGGAGTTCGGCAAGCCATTTCTTGCCAAATTTCTTCAACCAGTTGTATATTCTTGGCTTGAGGCCTTGTAGGATCATGCCGTTAGCACGGTCTACTTGGACGTTTGTCCTAGGATGTCCCACGGCTGACTAGGCCACACGAATGTGGTGGTCATCGCAGAACATCAGGAATTTGTGGCAGGTGAACTGTGTCCCATTATCAGTGATGATGGTGTTCGGAACCCCAAACCTGTGGATGATATCGGTGAAGAACAGCACCGCTTGCTCGGACTTGATTCGATTGATCGGACGAGCCTCGATCCACTTGGAGAACTTATCGATTGCTACCAGTAGATGGGTGTAGCCCTCGGGGGCCTTCTATAGAGGCCCAACCATGTTGAGTCCCCACACGGCGAACGACCATGTGATAGGGATGGTTTTGAGGGCTTAAGATGGGAGATGCGTCTGTCGTGCGTAGTACTGGCATCCCTCATAGGAGCGCACGAGCTTGGTGGCATCAGCAACCGCTGTTGGCCAGTAGAACCCTTGGCGAAAAGCGTTTCCAACGAGCGTCCGAGGCACTGCGTGGTGCCCATAGGCTCCTGCGTGCAAGTCCCAAAGCAGAGCTTGACCTACCTCGGTGGTGATGCATTGTTGGAGGACGCCAGATGAGCTTCGCCTGTACAATTCGCCATTGCTGAGAGCGTAAGTCTTGGCTCGCCGAGCAAGCCGTTGGGCTTTGGTCCTATCAGCGGGAAGCTCTCATTGAACGAGGCAATCAAGGAACAGGACTCGCCAGTCCATGTTCTGGTTGGTCTCGGGAGGCTCCGTGTTGACTTCCATGACCTCGGGCTCGGCCGAATGAGTCTCAGCGACAGAGGGGGCCTCGAGCCCTGTGGTGGGATCGACCGGTGGGCCCTCTTCCACTGCCGAGGCATGGTCGATGGAAGGCTTGTGGAGGTCTCTAGTGAAGACGTTCAGGGGGACCAGGGCCCGACCCGACGCCATCTTTGCCAGTTCATCCGCGGCCTCGTTGAATCTACGCGCGATGTGGTTGAGTTTGAGACCATCGAACTTGTCTTCAAGGCGACTTACTAGCTTGCAATACGCCACCATTTTGGGGTCATGGCAGTTCGATTCCTTCATCACTTGATCGACAACGAGCTGCGAATTGCCCCGCACATCGAGACGCCGTACTCCAAGTTCGATGGCGATCTGCAAGCCATTGACGAGGGCTTTGTACTCGGCTATGTTGTTGGAGGCGACGAAGTGGAGCCGAATCATGTAGCGCATGTGTACTCCGAGGGGCAAGATGAAGAGCAGGCCCGCGCCTGCCTTGGTCTTCATTAAGGACCCATCGAAGTACATGGTCCAGTATTCCGCTTGGACTTGAGCAGGTGGCAGCTGTGTGTCGGTCCATTCTACCACGAAATTAGCCAAGACCTGAGATTTAATTGCTTTCCGAGGAGCAAAAGAAAGGGCTTCCCCCATTAGTTCGACATCCCACTTGGCTATCCTACCCAAGTCCTCCCGGTTATGGATTATCTCCCCCAGGGGGAAAGATGACACCACGGTGATCGGGTGGGACTCGAAGTAGTGACGCAGCTTGCGTCGAGCCAAGACTATGGCGTAGATTAGTTTCTGGATGTGGGGGTAGCACGTCTTGGTCTCGGAGAGCACTTCACTGATGAAGTAAGCCAGTCGTTGGATGAGTAGAGCATGCCCTTCTTCCAGCCTCTCGACCACTATGGCCGCGCTGACCACCTAGGTCATTGCGGCGACGTAGAGGAAGAGGGCCTCGCCTGTGGCTGGTGGTACCAGGATGGGAGGATTGGTGAGCACTGCCTTGAGCCTGGCGAGGGCCTCTTCAGCCTCAAGGGTCCAAGAAAAGCGTTCCGACTTCCTCAAGAGGCGGTACAGGGGCAAGCCTTTTTCGCCAAGGCGTGAGATGAAGCGGCTCAGGGCCGCAAGGCATCCCATAACCCTCTATACTCCCTTGAGGTCTCGGATTGGCCCCACATTGGTTATGGCTGAGACCTTCTCTAGGTTGGCCTCGATGCCGCGTTCCAAGACTATGAATCCTAAGAGCATGCCTTGGGGAACCCTGAAGACACACTTCTCGGGGTTGAGCTTGATGCCCTTTTCTTTAAGGCATCTGAAAGCTATTCCTAGGTCACTGACGAGATCGCTGGCCCTCCTAGACTTGACCATGATGTTGTCTATGTAGGCCTCAATGGTCTGCCCGATGTGCTCACCAAAAACATGGGTCATGCACCGCTGGTATGTGGCCCCTGCATTTCTGAGGCCGAACGGCATAGTCACATAGCAGTACATACCAAATGGTGTGATGAAAGAAGTCACGAGCTGGTCAGACACTTTCATCTTGATCTGATGGTAACTGGAATACACATCAAGGAAGGATAGGGTTTCACATCCCGCAGTGGAGTCAATGATTTGGTTGATTCGAGGTAATGGGAAAGGGACTTTTGGACATGCTTTGTTTAGACCGGTGTAGTCTACACACATTCTCCACTTCCCATTTTTCTTCTTAACTAATACAGGATTAGCTAACCACTCCGGATGGGACACTTCTTTGATGAATCCAGCCGCCAAAAGCTTCTGCACCTCCTCGTCGATGGCCCTGCGCTTTTCCTCGTCGAATCGGCGCAGGCGCTGCTTCACTGGCCTAGAGCTGGCCCGGATGTCTAAGGTGTGCTCGGCGACTTCCCTTGGTATTCCCAGCATGTCCGAGGGACTCTACGCGAACATATCGGCATTCGCGCGAAGAAAGTCGATGAGCACGGCTTCCTATTTGATGTCGAGGGTGGCGCTGATCCTCAGCGCCCGGTCGTCGGGGCAGGTGGGGTCGACCGGGACAAGTTTGACGGCCTCCGCGGGCTCGAAAGTCCCGGTGTGACGCTTGGAGTCGGGCACCTCACTACCGAGTTGGTCGAGGATGACGATGAGGGTCTCGGCCTCTACGATAGCCTTGGCGTACTCGATGCACTCGATGTCGCAGCTGTATGCATGCTCATACATGGACTCGATAGTGATGACGCCATTAGGGCCTGGCATCTTGAGCTTGAGGTACGTGTAGTTGGGGACCGCCATGAACTTGGCGTAGCACGGCCGCCCCAAGATGGTGTGGTAGGTTCCCTTGAACCCAACCACCTCAAAGGTGAGGACCTCCTTGTGGTAGTTGGAGGGAGTACCGAAGTAGACGGGCAGGTCGATGCGCCCGAGGGGCCGCGTACGTTTCCCCGGCACAATGCCGTGGAAAGGCACGGCGTCACCTCGGAGCTGCGACTGGTCGAGCTCCAGGAGCTCCAGGGTGTTGGCGTAGAGGATGTTGAGGCTGCTGCCCCCGTCCATCAATACCTTAGTGAGCCAGGTGTTGTCGATGATGGGGTTGACGACAAGTGGGTATTGCCCGGGGTTCGGGACATAATCGGGATGGTCGTCCCGATCGAAGGTGATCGCCTCCCAGGACCAGTTAAGGTACCGGGGAGTGGCCACCTTTACCGAGAAGACCTCCCGGCGTTCCCTCTTTCGCTGGCGTGCTGTGAGGCACGCTGAAGGCCCGCCGAAGATCATGAAGGCATTGTGTATCTTGAGGAACCCATCATCCTTATCATCGTCCCTGTCGCCGGCACCCCCCTCTTGGCATTGTCGTCGGGGAGCCCGAGCTTGGCGTAGTAGCGCCGGAGCATGGTGCATTCCTCGAGGGCATGCTTCACCAGGCCCTGATGGTACAAGAAGGGTTTCTTAAGCATATCATCGAAGAGCCCGGGGCCCCTGGGGCCTCGGGGATTCTTGCGCTCTGCGGCTGCGACTAGGCTAGCCTCGAGGACTTCTTGCTTGCCCTGGCGACCCTTCTTCTTTTTCTTGGGGAGGTGGGGAGCCGAGGCCCCAGGGGCCTCGTCCCTCTGCTTCCCCTTGGCGTCATTGTCGGGGAAGATGGCCCCAACAGCCTCTTCACCCAAGGCAAAGTTGGTGGCGATGTCAAGGAGCACGGCCGCCAAGGTTGGCACATTCCTTCCCAACTCTCGGACTAGGTCTCGGTAGGTGGTGCCGAAGAGGAAAGCCTGGACGATCTCCGAGTCGCCGACGCTTGGCAACTCGGTGCATTTCTTGGAGAAGCGCCGGATGAAGTCTCGGAGAGACTCGTCCGGTGCTTGGCGAAAACTCTTGAGGTCCCAGGAGTTCCCAGGGCGTACGTATGTACCCTGAAAGTTCCCGATGAAGACCCTTACCAAGTCACGTCAGTCATGGATCTGCGAGGGGGGGAGGTGTTTGAGCCAGGCTCGCGCCGAGTCTGACAGGAACAACAGGAGGTTGGGGATGATGAGCAGGTCATCATCCATGCCGCCTAGCTGACAAGCCAGGCGATAATCGGCCAGCCAAAGTTTGGGATTGGTCTCGCCGCTATACTTCGTGAGGTTGACCGGTTGCCGAAACTGGGCCGAGAAATGAGCAATGCGGATAGCTCTGCTAAAGACACGAGGGCCGGGTGGGTCAGGAGATGGACTACGGTCCTCCTTGCTATCGTAGCGGCCACCTCGGTGCACATGGTAGCCTCGGGCGGGCCCCTTGCTGTCGTGGCGCTGTCGCCTACCGACCACCTTGTGGTCGTCCTGTGCCTCGCGTCGGTTGCCGAGGCGGTCGCACAGCAAGGGGGCCCTATTGGGTGTTGGTGCCCGAGCGGGCTCAGGACGAACCGAGGCCTCCCTATCATGCCGAGGTGGTGCCGTGGGAAGTTCCGAGGCGCCACCACGCCGTCGAGAGGCGGAACTTTCAACCTATTGCACCGCTGCGGTCTCGAGGAGATCGCGGAGCTCGCCATGGACCCGTCGCCCCTCCATGGAAGAGGGCTCGGGCATTGTTCGGACTAGCATCACCGCAGCCGCAATGTTCTAGCTAGCGTGATTGAAGATTGGGGGTTGCTCACCCCCTTCGTCGTCGTTGATGCAGTGGTGAACATCACGGGCCCTTCGTCGGGCTCCTCCGCCATCACCATGACCTCGCTGCTCCTGCTCGAGAGTGTGTCGAAGCTATTGCAGGAGGAGTCGGTCCTGTTCGACCTTGGCCTGAAGCTCACAGAGTTGCTCCAGGTCCGGGCATCGAAGTTGTCCAAGAGCCAGGTTCTCGTTCTGCGCTGCCGGCGAGACAACGCGTGGAGGTGTGGCATCGCCCGCTCCCCGGCGAGGTAGGGAATGGTTGCCTGCCCCCTCGTCCTCATCGCCTATTCTCAGCATCCCGAGTCCGATGTGGAAGCACTCGTGAGTAGGGTCGTAAGTGCCTTCGTCGTCAGAGTCGGAGTAGCCGAAGCAGTAGTCGCTCGCGGCTAGGAAGCGGCGCATAGCTTTAGGGTCGCGAAGTCCGGAGAAGTCTGCCCCGGCCCACGCCTCGTCCTCCTTCGAGGAGTCAACGTGGGTGTGGGTCGAGGTCGTGGTATCGAAGTCAAGGGTGAAGCGTTGGTGGCGTCCTGAGGGCTCTGCATGAGCAGAGGCGTAGGCAGAAGCATAGGTGGCGGCAGCATTTCTCAACCCGAAGGGGTATGGGGATGGTGCCATCGCTAGGCTTTTCTCTGCCAGAGTCGACCCCTCAGGAGGTGGTAGGGCAGAGCTGAATGATGGGGCATCGCCGCATGCCACTGGCATCTTTCCCTTGTCCTAGCTCAGGCTAGACAGGTCCCCGACCAGGGACCTTGTGCCAACAGCTGGGCATAGGATACCGGCAAAACGCGGCACGTCGCCATGAGCTCATGCGGTGTCGGGGTGGTCCCGCTCACGTCGTGCCTGGCGAGCGTGATAAGAGTGGCCGCCTGGGTGCCATCTGCGCCTGGGATGCGGGTGCGTGATGTCATCGTCGATCGGTGGGGCTTGGGGTGTGAGGAGTACCATGTCATACTCACATCCTAGAGACATGAACTCTAGGCTCCCGAACCAGATCACCATGTCAAGACGCAGTGGTTGTATGGGGTCTGCCATCCGGAACCCGTTGGGATGATGAAGCAGACACACAGACTACCCCTACCTGGCATGCCAACTGTCGGTGTTTTGGACCGGCGGGTCCTCAACCAACTAGTGAAAATGTACTACATGTCCCTAATCCCAGATGGTGATGCAAAGAGACACAAGGTTTATACTGGTTCGGGCAATGGGTACCCTACGTCCAGTCTGAGAGATCGATCTTGCATTCCTTGCACCAAAAAGCTCATAGTAGGGGGTTACAAGCAGGACGAGAGAGGGAGCTAATCCCAGGTCTCTACGAGGAGCTGTGCGGGTTGCTTGAGATGTTGATCTCAGGCAATGGGGAAGTGTGCGCGTTACAACGTGTGTTCGTCTATCTTGTGGGCTCGTATGTGCCTGAGTGTGTGCGAGCGTGAGAATCAGCCCCCCCTAAAAATAGCCCAGGTCCCCTCCTTTTATAGTTGAAGGGGGGGGGACAGGGGTGATACATGTGCTATCAACGTGGCACCGTGCAAATAGAAGCGACATGTCCGAGCCCTATAGCCTGTTACCATGGCGGCATGGTTGATGGAGTGGTCCTGCCCTTGAAGTGCTGGAGCGACGAGCCGGTCATATCTGATCCTATGCGACGTGGGAGGCGGGCGACGTGCCAGTCGCTGTGTGTTGACCATGTGAGGAGCCGAGGCTCAGTTGGTGCCAAGGCCGAGCCATCGTGGGGGGCTCGGTGGGTGTGAATCCCAAGGTTGCCGAGGCCTTGAGGTAGACTGTCGAGGCATGGAGGGAGCAGCTGATCCTGAATACTGATTCCAAGGCTATAGTGGCCCAGACTTGACTTCCCATGCCACGTCATTCCTGGAATAGGGGTTAGGTAGCACAGTGCAGTGTGGGCACCAGTCATGGGTACAGTACCAAGCATAGCGGCCAGTAACCCCTGCCCTGTCATGTCATGGACGACATGGCATCGATGTGACCTGTGTCTCTTTGGCCACTCCGCCGTGTCGAGCCATCGTTCGGCTGATGTCTTGGAAGTGGTTGGTCGTGCCGAGGCCTGCTTTGCCAAAGCCTTAGAGGTGACCCGTATACGATGCGGGGGCCTCGGCGATCAGCGTTATACCCGGTTTAGGTGGAATAGCGCAGGGCGTGCGTCTATAGGGCACGATAGCCTCTGTATCGCTAGTAGGGGATGGTAAAAAGGAGATTTGACCATTGTCTCATCCTCCCCTATTGCTGTACCCTGCCGGTCATTGCTGACGTAGCGGGTGTGGCCGGACGCATTAAATGGATGGGACAGCCTGTCAGAGGGACGGTTGAGGCAGAGGCGACGAGGATGCGGGATGAGCCCGGCCTTGGGCAAGGCGGAGCAGGAATAGTATGTCTGAGGCACTGCCAGGGGGTCTCGGGCGAGGCGGTGAATGAGCAGTGCGTCCGAGGTCTTGCTAGGGGTCTCGGGCGAGGCAGAGATTTGGTCTGAGACCTTATTTTGGTCGAGCTAGCCTCAGATATTGCCGTGGATTGTTTTCTTAGTTTGACTAAGTGGGCCTCATTGGGGTCTTATGAGTTTTTTTCAGTCTTTGCTTAGGGTACCCCCTTCTTATGGTACCCAACACGCATCCCTCGGTCGGAGCTCCGCTCAGTGAGCTCTCCCTTCCATGGCGTGATCCTAGGGGTGCAGGCATATCCACTCGGGCAGATCGACCTGCCCGTCACGTTTGGCGACCGCGCTAATTTCTGCTTGGAGGTCCTAACCTTCGAGGTAGTGGAGTTTCGGGGTCCTACCACGCCATTTTGTGGTGGCCATGCTACGCCAAGTTCATAGTGATCCCCAACTACACCTACCTCAAGCTAAAAATGCCTAGGCCAAACGGCGTCATCACCATAGGTAGCACCTTCTCGCACGCCTACACATGCGACCGTGAGCATTACAAGCTCGCCACTGCCATCATCAACCCTACCAAGCTCCCGGAGCTTGGGAATTCAGTGACTCCAATGGGCTGACCTCCTCGAGTGCCTTCCATCTGACTGAGGAAACCAAGGCGTTGGAGATTGACCCCACCGACCCAACCAAGATGGTGTGGATCGGGACCAAGCTCCTGGCCAAATAGGAAAGTGAGCTCGCTAACTTCCTACACGCAAATCACGATGTCTTCGCATGGAAGCCTTCTGACATGCCGGGCATACCGAGGGAGGTCACCGAGCATGCACTACGCATCGTCCTAGGCTCAAAGTCCGCCAAGCAATGCCTCCGTCGCTTTGACAATGAAAGGTGTAGGGCCATAGGCAAGGAGATCACCAAACTTTTGGTAGCTGGATTCATCAAAGAGGTATACCACTTCGACTGGCTAGCTAATCCAGTTCTTGTGAAAAAGAAGAATGGGAAGTGGTGAATGTGTGTTGATTATACTGGCCTGAACAAGGCGTGCACAAAAGATCACTTCCCTTTACCACACATAGATCAGATAGTCGACTCCACCTCAGGGTGCGAAATCCTCTCCTTCTTAGATGAATACTCAGGCTACCACTAGATCGTGATGAAAGAGTCCACCTAGGTCACAACTTTATTCATCACCCCGTATGGTTCGTACTGTTACATAACCATGCCTTTTGGTCTAAAGAACATTAGCACCACCTATCAACAGTGCATGTAGCATTGCTTCACCGACCAAAACAATCCGCTTGACCAACCTGATCAGGTCGAGCGGCCGAAACCAACAATCACCATCTATGTAGATGACATAGTGGTGAAAACAGCTCAAGCTAGCGACCTAATTGCAAACTTGGCCACAACATTCACGAACCTATAAAGGTTTAGTGTCAAATTAAATCCCAAAAATGTATTTTTGGGGTCCCAAAGGGAAGCTGCTCGGATACATCATGTCCCAACGTGGCATCGAAGCCAACCCCGAAAAAGTCACAGCCATCTCCAACATGGGCCCGATACGTAACGTCATGGGCGTACAGAGGCTCACTGACTGTTTGGTCGCCCTGAACTGGTTCATCTCCTGACTAGGCGAATGAGGGATGCCTCTCTACAAACTTCTCAAGAAGATAGACATATTCATCTGGACAAGGGAGGCACAACAAGCTTTGGAAAGCCTCAAAGTATCACTGACGTCGGCACCAATCCTTGTCGCTCCCGAACCGAGAGAATCCCTCCTCCTCTACGTCATGGCAAGCAACCACATTATGAGTGCCACCCTTGTCATCGAGAGGGAGGAGCCGAGACAGCCCTGAAGGTCCAATGATCGGTGTACTTCATCGGTGAGGTACTTTCCGATGCCAAAGTTCGCTACCCCCAGGTTTAGAAGCTTCTGTACATCGTGCTGATGGCAACCCGGAAGCTCCTGCACTACTTCACCAACCATGAGGTCATGGTCGACACCTCATACCCACTCGGGGAGGTCGTCCATAACCACAATGCCGTCATCCAAATCTCCAAGTGGGCTCTCAAGCTCATGGGCCACGACATTAGGTATGTCCCCTGCACCGCTATTAAGTCTTAGGGTCTTGCCGACTTCATCGCTGAATGGATGGAAGTCTAGCTCCTGACCCCGGATGTCACCCATGAGTACTGGACGATGTACTTCGATCGGTCTATCTTGGCACCCGGCTTGAGGGCTGGAGTGGTTCTGATCTCCCCGGATGGGAGTAGGCTCCGCTACATGATCCATCGCCATTTTTCAGCCTCAAACAATGCTGTGGAGTACAAGATCCTCATCAACAGACTACGCATCGCCATCAAGCTCGACGCCTTGTGGCTATATGTCCACGGTGACTCAGATTTGGTTGTCGACCAAGTCATGAAGGAGTCCTCCTGCAAGAGCCCTCTCATGGTAGCGTACTGCTAGGAGGTTCGCAAGCTCGAGGACAAGTTCCAAGGGATCAAATTGCATCATGTCCCTCAAAAGGATAATGATGCCGCCAACTTCCTTGCAAAATTAGCGGCCAAACGGGAACCGCCCGCCCACAGGGTCTTTGTAAATGACCTCCATGAGCCGTCTGCCCGCATCCGAGAGGATCCGACCCAAATGCGCTCCAACACCAATCTAGCACTCAGGGGCTCTGACCTCCCGATGTGCCCTGACCCTGACCGAGTGCTCAAGGGCTCCGACCTTGGCACCTCCATGGCAACGTCGCCCGGTGATGTCGCCATGATGGCACTCGATCCGCTCGACTAGAGAGCACCACTGCTCGCCTACCTCCTCGAGGAGGTTCTCCCACTAGAAAGGACTAAAGCATGATGAATCGCTTGACGCACCGTGATGTTCGTCACCATTAGTAATGAACTTTACAAGCAAAGTCCATCGGGAGTGCTCATGAAGTGCATCCCGATCGACCAGGGGAAACAACTTCTCCTCGAAGTCCATGCCAGAATCTATGGACATCATGTAGCCCCAAGGTCACTGGTTGGGTAAGCCTTTCGCCAAGGTTTCTACTAGCCCACTATGCTACGAGATGCAGAGGAGGTGGTCTATAGGTGTGAAGAATGCCAGTTCTATGCTCGGCAGACTCATCTGCCAGCACAAGAACTTTAGACCATCCCCATCACCTGGCCATTCATGGTCTGGGGCCTCGACATGGTCGGACCCCTCAAAAAGGCCCCGGGTGGCTTCACTCACCTACTTGTGATGGTGGACAAGTTTACCAAGTGGATAGAGGTGAAGCCCATCACCAATATCTGCTCAGAAGAGGCGGTCAAGTTCTTCATCGACATCATCTATTGGTTTGGTGTCCCTAACTGTATCATCACCGACCATGGATCAAACTTCACTAGGAAGAAGTTCCTGGACTTCTATGATGGATACGGTATCAAGATTGATTGGGCCTCGGTCAGACACCCACGTACTAACGGTCAGGTTGAGTGAGCCAATGGCATGATCCTCCAAGGACTCAAGCCCCGCATCTTCGACCGACTCAAAAAGTATGCCGGGCGATGGGTTGCAGAGGTCCCAGCAATCCTCTAGAGCCTAAGAATGACCCCAAACCGGTCCAAAGGGTTCACCCCTTTCTTCCTCGCATACAAAGCTGAAACAGTGTTGCCCTCCGACCTCGATCATGGTGCCCCAAGAGTAAAGGCCTTCGACCGAGACCAAGCTGTAGAGGCTCAGTAGGACATGGTCGACCTGCTCAAGGAGGCTCATGAGACAACAATCATTCACTCCACTCATTACCAGCAAACTCTCCGTAGGTACCATGAAAGAGAAATCAGGGGAGGATCCTCGAGGTCAGTGATCTCATACTCTGAAGGACCCAGTCAACCAAGGAGAAACATAAGCTCTCTCCACCATGGGAAGGACCCTACATAGTGACCAAGGTGATTCGATCGGGCGCCTACCAACTGAAGGACGACAATGACAATGTTCTCACCAACACATGGAACATCGAACAGTTACATTGTTTCTTTCCCTAAAGCTCGGTCTTACCGTTTATTTCCATTAAATGCTTGCTCCAACAACACCCTAACCCGATCACTCTTGGCCTGGGTCACTTGGGGGCTCCATGGGGGTGTGATACCACCCCCTTTTTACTATCATATAGTAACACTTTTCACCCAAACAAAAGGGAGTCACCCAAACAAAAGGGCATTCCGTTCCTTTGATTACCCTATGTAACTTGCGCTTTTAGCCTCCCGACTGATCACACCCCACCATGACCTATGGTTACGAGCAGCTGAGCCTCGTGGGCCATGCTCGAGTTCTTATGGTTGCAGCCTATGGGTCAATGGGTAGGTGCAAAAAAGAAAGGACAAAAACAAAGCTACATAAGGATAAAACAAGGGCGGATGGGACAAGCTTCCCCTCATAAGTGATTTCATCACAAAAAATGAACTTAAAATATTCATGAATGTAAAACTATTCACACGAGGGCTCCCCCATGAATTCATCTTTTACATAAACTGACTATTTCTACTCTAACTCTATTATGCCCCCGGCGGCATCGGCTGACGGTGTGGTTGGCGAGGACGAAGGCAGCTCGGTTGTGGTCGGGATGACGTTTGGCTCGATTGGGGGCGGGACGATGCTCACCTCTGACCTAGCCTCCGTTGCTTCTACAGGCTGGATGACATCTTCCTAGTGCATGTCTATGGCCATGGTCGAATGGCGAGCCTCCATCACCCACTGCGCGATGACCTGCTCAACGACCATCTGTGCATGCGACACCAAACTTTCCCCAGTGCATAGATCTCGTCTGTGCTCCACCCATTGGCATATCCTCTGTAGATGGCCATGAAATGCTGATCGGGGTAGTGGGTCGCCACTGAGGTCATCACCCCCGACGTCCCGTAGAACATGTCGTCAGAGATGAGCGCCCAAACTTCATTTGGGACCTCCGCCAGCTGGACGGCGGGCGTACTGGTGCTTGGTCCCAACCTGAACACCTCAGAGACCACCACCCGCGCGATGTTGCGAATCTAGTCGAGCTCTCCCTCGAGAGCATGTCACTCCTCACGGGACTGGGCTAGCACCTCCGCACCCCGATCGACTGCTACTTTGACCATCTCCAACTCTTGCTCCAGAGAGTCGATCTTTCCACCTAGTTTTAGAAACGGATGACAAATTTAGGGGCAAGGAAAAGAAAAATTCAAGGCATAAACCGAGGGCCGAACAGGTATGTACTGAGCTGGGCGTTTTCGAGAATGGAGAGCTCTTCCTCTTGTCGGGTCACACTCTTGAGTAGCCGAGTGTTCGACTCATCTAACCCAAGCATCTGCCTCTAGAGCACGACGACCTCCCACTCGGCATCCGACTAGGCCTTCCGCACCTCTTCCAGAGCCTCTAGGGACTTCCTGAGCACCATCTCAGTCTCCACCAAGTGGGCCTTCACTACGTCAAGTTTCTGCTCGACATCAGCCGCCTGCTCGACTGCACGCATCTCTACTGCTCGTGCTCCCATCTCCTTGACTGCCCGGTCTTGGGACTCATAGTGGGCGGACTCTAGCTGGTGCCTGAGCTCGTCGACCCTCCATGATGCCACCACTTCTTGCTCCATCTGATCGTGCTCCTCCCAGAGAAACCAGGACTTACAGATCAACATCATCTCCAAGTCCTACGAGACAAGAATCAGGCATGCTGAGACAACCGTTTAAATGCCAAGGAATCAAAGACAATACCTGGAATGTAGAAAACTTACCTCTACAATGCATGGTAGGTCCACAGTCATGGCCTGATGGAAGAGGTCAACCCTCTCCAAGGCCTCCTTGAGCCTCGCTTTGGTAAGGGCGAGATAAGACTCCATCAACAGTCCTCTCTCCCCGAGCAGGTGCCAAAGCTTCACCTCCTCCTCATCATGAAGGATGAATCGAGCCCCCAATCCGCTCAAAGATCCAACCATCATAGTATCGAGCGATGATCAGATCATCACCAACTCCCAGGATGGTGGGATGGCTGGCAGCTCCACCCTAGTGTCCTCTTCGCCGTTGAAGGGGATGTCCACCACTAGGACTCCATGGCTCACCGGCGGCTGCTCTACCTCTGACCTAGTCACGGCTCCTCCAGACCCCTCTAGCTCTGGCCAGGTGGGCGAACCATGCGCTCCTCCACCGGGTGAGATGGGGAGACCACCTTCCCTCCTCTCCTCCTCTACAACCATTGGGGGAGGGACTACAAGAGTCACCTCCAACCCAACCTCCACCATCACCACGGGGATCGCCGCCATCACCGCCATTGCCACTACCGCCATACTCACGACCGGTGGGGAAGACGCAACCCCCATTAAGGAAGGTCACACCACCGCCAACCTGCTTCCCCCGCTGCTCATCACAACTCACTACAGGCTGGGTCTCCACTCTTCTCGTACGAGAGGTGGGGAGATCCCCAGTCCTACCAGCCCCTGGCCGCTGTCAAACAAGCGTAGGTTAGTCACACTCAAAAACTTGACTATGAGGACAAAAGGAAGCATGAATACATACCCAGACGAAAGTGACAGAACCCTAAAGCCCCAACCAACTGATGATGAGCTGACCAGACAAGGATAGCTCGAGGGTTGCAACCCATGCCCCCTCTCATCAATCGAGGGAGGAGGCAACCCGGTTGGTCCCCGATCGGCCCACGAATGGCCGTGACCACTAGCTCGTGGCAAAACCACTAGAGCAACTGGCTGGGCATCTCCCCATTGGGGGTTGTGCACACGCATCAACCCCAGAGACGTAGGGGAATGATCACATCCCCCAACCAATTGGTGTTCTCCACCACACTCAAAGCAGGGGGGCTGTGAAGCTAACGACACCTTCGAAGGGCGTGACGGCCGTGCCCGCTTCACCTCTCGTTCGAGGGTGACGTCTTCACTCACAGCGCCCTTCCTCGATTTAGGAACATCACCGCGCACTACCGTACCATGCTCGCCGCCGAATGGTGTAGCCGTGGGCTTACGGCGCTCCACCAAGGTCACAGCAACACCCCTATCTTCCTCGTCCTCCGAGGAACTCACATCATCACCCATTTCCATGGGCTCCTCTGACACGAGCTTTGCCTCCATGCCGCTCTGGCTCTTGCCACCACAAACCCACTGGTTGATCTCCTTCTCCTTATCAAACCTCCTCCAGGCCTTCTCGGTTGTCTTCTTCTTGGCAAGCGTGGCCCCTCTCTGGGTAGCTTGCCAAACCGCGTCTTCCGACCCTCTCGGAAGATGCGGCCGGGATTTATAGCCCATGAGTCCCTTCGAAATATGCAACTCAAAATCAATCAAAACATCAAAACAAGATGGAAAAGGTCATGGGAAAAAAGCATACCAAATTGGACAGCTTGATGGCATGGAGGGTCCGGGCGTCCCTTGGAGGGAGTCTTCTTCCCTCAACAACAGCACCCAATCGAGATGACTCTAGACTTCATCCTTTGACAGCTCCTCTGGCGACGCATGGTCGGGATGTATCGGGCTAGAGTATTCCCACATCGACTGCGTTCTCTTCACCAATGGGGTGACCCGACGATAGAAGAAGGTATGGAAGACCCGAAACCCATTGAGGCCATGCCACACGAGCCTCTAAAGCTCTGTCTCAATAATCTCTAGCTTGTTTTGCCGATGAGTGGGACCCCACGACTAGCTTTCCCTCCTTTCCAACCTCTCCTCGGTGAACGTCGGGAATGGCGCCTCCGCCAGGTTCCAAATGTAGAACCACTTGTCGTGCCACCCATGGTTGGAGTCACAGGGGGAGTACGTGGGGTAGGGGACTGATGACATCGGCCTCTTCAATAGGGTAAACCCCTAACCGGTGCGATTCTAGGTAGCTTCCCCTCGGACAGGGCTCGCCCACTGAAAATCCACTGGAAGAGGTTCATGTGTGGCTCCATCCTGAGGAAGGCCTCGCAGACGGTGACAAAGCCGGTGATGTGTAGTACCCCAATTAGGTTGAGGTGCTACAACTCTAGGCCCCACTCATTGAGGAGCCCACATAGGAACCAATGCGCGGGATACCTTTGCCCGCGCTCATGGAAGGCAAGGAAGGAGACGACCTCATTGGCCTGAGGTTGCGAAACAACCTCCCCCCGTGCAGGAGCCCTCCAATGCACCACCTCCTTCGACAGGAGTAGCCCCTTCTTGATGAAGGCGGCCAGCACCTCCTCGTCCACGTTGGAAGGCCTCTAGTTCAACATCACAACTCAGATTTATGAACGGATCTGTGAGTTTTTCCTCTCCCTCGCTCTGCCCTCCTCTCTCCTAGAAACCGCCGCAGCACATGAATAGGCTTGATGAAAAGAAGGAAGGAGAAATGGTAGTGGTTGAAGAAAGGCAAAAGAACAGGAGGAAAACCCTCTCCCTTCCCCCTATTTAATGCAAAAAGGCGTGCGGCGGGACATGGCCCTGGCTGACGGGACGCGGCCTGCCCGACGAAATGTCGCCTGGCTAACGGGACATGGCCTGAGCAGGGCCCACCACTACCACAACCCTGCCATGGGAAACAAGGCGCAATCGCACGCAAATGACCCTCCACCTTCTTAAGCAGGGTTTAGAGGGGCCCACCGATGGAATCTCCATCGAGGAGAGGCCAACGGGTTACCCAATTCGATCAGATAGCTTGAGCGGCTATCGAGAGACAGGTAAAGAGCAATGGGATGCCCCATGTGGGTTATGCCGACCTCATCATGAATGATGAACACGGATCCCACTCGAACATATCCGATAGGAGCTCCTCGGACCCGTCACTCAAGCCATCAAGGTAACTTTACCAACCCTGTTCTACTTTCCCAGTGCATGAGCATTCATTCATCCATTCTCATGCATGCATTCATCCATACATTCGTCCCATACATCCGAGCATTGCATATGCAATTGTTGCATCACAACGCTTCGCGTCGCGTCATTAAGTGGTAGTTTTCTCATTCGATATGAGCGACAACCAACCAGGGTTCGAAGGCTGGCCCATGAAAGGCTTAAGGCTGCCTCACGTGAAATAGAGCCAGGGGAGAAAACCCAAATGAGCCCTAGTAGCCTTCACCCAATCCGCTCAGAAGCGAACAGGGTCATCTCGACCTCCTCGTTCAATCCTGACCTCGAGCCATGCCCATAGAATCTCCATCGAGGGGAGGCCAGCGGGCCACCTAAGTCGGTCTCTGAAACGGCTCAGGCATCTACCGGGACACGGGTTAAGGAGCAGTGGAGTGCCACATGAGGGCTATGCCGACTGTAACACTCTGGTGTTAAGCATGCATTTGGCATTGGCATTGCACGAGCACAAGCTAAAAGCTCTAGTTTGGTTTTGGTTAATTGATGAAACCCTAGGTGCTCACCTAGTTTATCAAAGTGATTATGAGATAGGTAGCACTAAGCAATGGCGAAGATCATGACAATGGTGATGGCATGGTGATGATCAAATGCTTAAACTTAGAAAAGAAGAAAGAAAAAAACAAAAGGCTCAAGGCAAAGGTAAAATTGTAGGAGCCATTTTGTTTTAGTGATCGAGACACTTAGCGAGTGTGATCACATTTAGGATCGATAGTTGTACTATTAAGAGGGGTGGAACTCGTATCGAAATGCGGTTATCAAAGTGCCACTAGATGCTCTAACTCATTGCTTATGCATTTAAGATCTAGTGGAGTGCTAACACCCTTGAAAATGTTTGTGAAAATAAGCTAACACATGTGCACAAGGTGATACACTTGGTGGTTAGCACATTTGAGCAAGGGTAGGAAACTTCACTAGCGGAGAGTGCGGACAGTCCGACGGTGCCACCGGAGCCCTAGACAGAAAAGATGGAGGTCACTATAAGTGACCGGATGCTGGTCTCTATTGGACCGGCGCGTCCAGTCAGTAGCAGCAGTGAGCGCGTGTTTCAGTCTTCGACCGGACGCTGGCGCTAAAAGTGTGTAGGGTCAAGATGGCGGACTAGAGAGGGGGTGAATAGTCCTTTCTAAAATTAATCACGTCGGCTAACCGAAACAAGTGCGGAATTAAAACTATCGGTCTATCCAAGACTACAGCCCTCTATCTATATTCTTTAGCACCTTCCAAAGATACTAATTAAGCAACAAAGGTGCCAGGCTAGCTAGAGCTCACCTAACCAATTCTAGAAGCAAGGTCACACAAACCTATGCCATTAGTACTTCAAGTAACACGGGAGCTCCTACACAAGCTAGTAAGCAAAAGCACAAAGCCACGTAAGCTCACTAGCAATGTTCAATAACAAGGCAACCAAAGCCAAATTAGAGAGCGCAATTACTTAGCTAGACAAACTAAGCAATGTGACTAACAAGGTTACACAAACCAAATTAGCCACGCAAGGGAGCTACTTCTACGCTACACAAGCAAGAAGGTAACTAGTAAGCTACACAAGCTAACTAATTACAAGAGCAACTACACAAGCACAATGTATGCAAAAGTAATGATAAGCTTATGTAATGAGGATGCAAACCAATGGGAAGAACAAGGTTGACACAGTAATTTTTCTCCCGAGGTTCACGTGTTTGCCAACACACTAGTCCCCATTGTGTCGACCGCTCACTTGGTGGTTCGGCGGCTAATTGGCATCACCCGCCAAGCCTGCACGTCGGGCACCGCAAGAACCTTCCCCAGAAGTGAGGGTAGCTCAATGACACGCTCAACTAGAGTTGCTCTTCGCGGCTCCCGTGGGGCGAACACAATGCCCCTCACAAAACTCTTCTCCGGAGCACCGCACAAGCTTCTTGCGGGCTTCAACGAAGACCACCATCAAGCCGTCTAGGAGGTGGCAACCTCCAAGAGTAACAAGCACCACCGGCTTGCAACTCGATCACCTAGTGCCACTTGATGCAACCTCACGATGCAATCCCACTAGAATCACTCTGTCACACAATCGGATGATCACTATCAAGCATATGTGAGATGGAGGGCTCCTAAGCACTACTACACAAGCCACCAAGGCTCTAGTGTACTCAGCTGCCGGCCCAAGGCCGACCATGGCTTCTATTTATAACCCCATGAACAAATAGAGCCGTTACCCCTTCGCTAGGCAAAAGTCGGGCTGACCGGACGCTCCGGTCATACTGATCGGACGCAGCACCGGACACACCGGTCGTGAATACCGGACGTGTTCAGTCACCATACGGGACTCATTCGATAGCTACCTGACCACCACGTGTCCCACCGTTGCCTCTAATGGCTTTCTGATATGTCCGACTGGACGCACTGTTCGAAATGACCAAACGTAGAGCCGCTGCGTCCGGTCGAGTCTAGTAAGCCTCCAGGGCCGATCAGATGCGTTAGTTAGAAACTGACCGGACACTGAGCCTCAGTGTCCGGTAGAGTACAGTAAGCACCTATGGACGACCAGACATGTCCGGTCACTCCAAACCGAACGCGGCCAGCGTCCGATCAACTATCTCACTGAACACCGATTTTGCTGATTCACACCGAACACATCCGGTGTGTCGACCGGACGCGTCCGGTCGCTGAGTTCATCATTAATACCGGACGCGTCCGGTCACCATACCGGACGTGTCCGGTCACTCTATGACCAGCGCGACTAACTCCTTTTCACCTCTAACTTCTTCACCCTTGCTCAAATGTGCCAACCACCAAGTGTACACCATAATGTGTATGTGTGTTAGCATTTTCACAATCATTTTCCAAAGGATTAGCCACTCAACTTGCCACGCCACTCAATCCTAGCGACGATGCAAAGTTAGATCACTCGAGTGGCACTAGATGACCAATATACAAACAAGTTTGCCCCTCTTGATAGTACGGCCATCTATCCTAAACCCAATCATCAACTTCTCTACACACCTATGACCGGTGAAACGAAATGCCCTAAGTTATACCTTTGCCTTGCGCATTACATTCCATCTCCTCCAATATCGATGCAACACATGCACCAACATGATCAACAATGATATGATCTACTTCATATCATCACGTGATCATATTGGTTCATCGATCTTGACTTCACTTGCTTTTCACCATTGACTTTGTCCATCGGCGCCAAGTCTTGCTCAAGCTTCACCGCCACACGGTCCATCGCTCCAAAGCCTCCGACTTGCCCTTCACGCTTGCAACCGGTCCATCAAGCCAAGTCTTGTCTTGATCTTCTCCACCTTGATCACATGACTCAATGTCATGTCTCATGTGCAATAAGCTCCTTCATCATCACATGTGTGAGCTTTGCAACATCTCCAAGCCATTTTCACCTTCATGGCATATGTTGCTCATACACATGTACCTATGGACTAATTACCTGTGTATCTCACATAAGCACAATTAGTCTACCTAGGTTGTCACTCAATTACCAAAACCACACAAGGACCTTTCAATCTCCCCCTTTTTGGTAATTGATGACAACTCTACAAAGATATGGAAATTAAGCTCTTTTGGATTCATGTTGCTTGCCCAAGCAATTTTACCATGTGAAAATGATTTTGGACAAGTACCACAAACCCGAGATGGTAGTATTAGCTCCCCCTACATATGTGCTAGAGTGTTTATATTGAAGTTTGCACATATGCATAGATTGAAATGTGGGAGAGTAATTACTACCAAATGATGCTAAGGTGTATAGAATAAACCTTTGAAGCATGTACCAATCGGAGTTGCACCTTTAAGTTCATCCTTATCACCATGGTTAGCTAGATATCACTTGGAAATAAAAGCACTAGATACCTTGTGAGATCAACATTAAAAGTAAGGTACTAGCATTACTTGAAAAGCATACCAAGTGTCTAGCTATCATCCTATGCATGCTAGTTATCAAATCATCATTCAAGTTCTATAACTAGCATACACCACACAAGCATGCATATTAAATTTGAAAGCTTATGCAATGCAAGCAAGCACATGAATATGCACATATCAAATGCAATCAATCCAAGTTCATGAGCTTGCTCCCCCTACTTGTGTGCTTCTCTTGTTCAAGAATTTTGATCCATCTCTTTTCTTCAATGTTGCTCCCTCTTTGTCCATGTCCATGTCCAATCTCTCCCCCTTGTACAATCTCAATCTCAAGGCTTTCATATCTTTGTACAATCTCTCCCCCTTTGTCATCAATTTCCATAAAAGGTGAGCTTCTCATTGATGCAAAGGTATACGTTTGGGGTAGATGGTTGAGGCTTGAATCTTGCATTTTTTATGGACATCACTTGATTGTTGGAATGACACTACTTGTAGATACCACTTGTAACTTGTACCACTAGTATCTTGTGTAGGGCTTCTTGAGATACCACACATAGGATCTTTGATCTTGATATCAATTTGTGGGACACCTCCCCCTATGTGATAGCATGGGTCATCCATTTGATACACTTGAGCTCTTGTATGTGAGGGAAGCATTCTTCATTTGATGATCACTTAAAGTTGAGGATCACTTGTGGAACCATCGTCTTGCATGATTGATACCACGTGTAGATGTGATACCACTTGAAAGAATTTTCTAGCATGGAACCACTTGTTGGATTTATCAATAAAAACCATTTCTTGAACATTTGCTATCTTCATGAGTACCACTTATAGGATATCACTTGTGAGTTGATCTAGACATCACTTGTAGATTCTTCATGAAATACTTGAGTCTAGATACCACTTGAAACAAACAAACTAGATATCTATTTGCATTGTTGTCTTGTGCTTGTACTCTTATCACTATCATGAGCTTCTATGATTGACTTGAACTAAATTGATTTTCCTAAGCTTCCAAGTCCAGGTTTGAACCAATGACAAGCTTCTTCACACCTCTTGCAAGGGTTATCTTGCCAATATTGTACTTGTCACTTGTTAGCAATCCAAATTGAGTCAAGTACTTGGGTTCACTAGCTCATGAACAAATTCATATACTAACCACTAGATCAAGTAATCATTCAAACAATAGTGGTAGGCTATGAATTTAAGCATTTCATTTGTTATGCATGATCCTATGAAGCATGTACTATATGCACTAACCGCATACTAGTAAGGGATGAAATGATCATGCACATTACAATGATACCTTTGCTATGTTGGAGTAGAGGATAGTCACATAGATTCCAATTTATTACTCCAATAGCAATGTGAAGTCTAATTATAAGCTTGGTGAAGACCAATAGATACCATGTTGAATTTCATTCTTCACCCATATGAAATGAATACCACTTATGATCAAGTGCACTTTCTTATTGTGGTTGGCTTGCTTTATCTTTTGATCTTTGCTTGCATGAGAGTATCAATTTGAGAATACCACTTGAAATATCATGACTAGCTCTCTTTTGGGTGTTGCTTGCTTTTCTTGATCAACCCTTTTGATTGCTTCAACTAAGCATCTCAAATGTTCCTTGGATCACCACTTCCATGTTAGCCTTCCAAATATCACACTTGGTTCACCTACACATAGGCGGCAAGCCCCTACACTAGGGAGAAGTGACCTCTCTCCAAGAATCATTCTTGATACTCACTTGAAATGACTTGATTTGATTGATCCAAGTGATGGACTTAACTTGATGAGTGACCTTGATTCCTTCTTTAAGTCCTTTTCTTTCTACTTGTTTAAGTCCTTTTCTTTCTACCAAATGATCTCCAATCATATCTAGAACTTAAACTATATCTTCAACTTGAGTTTGATCTTGATCTTCATCCTGAGTATCAAATGTGTGCAAAGTGCACTCCACAATCAAATGGCCTTGTACTCTTTTCTTGTCATGCTTATAGATCCTCTCAAAACCAAACTTAGGTGCCTCAATTACTTATTAAACATGTTTCCATCTTGAGGACCTTTCAATCGAAGTGACTCTAGATCAATCCAACATTTGTCACTTTTCTAACAGATTTTGTACCCTTCAAAGGAATAAGCATATTTCCCAAAGTACAAATTCAAATATCACTAAATTTGGTGGAGATGTGCTTCACTAAGTTATCTAGCAGCTGTAAAAATTTGAGCTTCATTTGACTTCTAGATTGCTACCAGATTTCAATTCTTCCACCGCTGCTACATGCTAAAAACTGCTGCACTATAGTTGACAAGAACCACTCCAAAACCAAAGCATCTCTTATCCATTTTTCATAAAATTTGTATAGAATCTTATACCATAAGTCTAGAGCATGTACACCAATTTTTTTATGCCAATCCAATAAGTGTTGATTACTCAAACATGGCTAAGATCACAGCTAGCTTAGATTCTCAATTATAGGACAGATTTCAACAATTGAGCTATACTTCATCATGTATGAATCAAACTTGAAACTAACTTGTTTGAATACTTCCATAAGACATATATCCATTCAAATCACTTACTAAAAGTCATCTCATGAATTAATTCAACACAAATCAATTCAAACTTGACTACTAATCAATTATCCATTCAATCATCTCATAGCAAGCAACATTGCATATTTATCCAATTCAATCAACTCATATGCACCCAAATGAAATGATCAACAAGAGATATACCTTGGTTAACTCATGATCATTCAACTAGCAAGCTTCAACTCAATTATTTGGAAGTCATCAAATATATCCAATGAATTACCAACAACTTGAATTATAGCACTTGTATGTTGATAGCACTTTGGACTTCACTCAATTTTCACTTGGCATTGGGTTTGGATGTGCACTAGGCTTCATATCTTGACTCAACATATGATGATCAATATGAAATTAATTGAATCAAGTCTCCAATGCTGATGGTACCTATAACCGATCATCCACTTTTTGATGGTACCCAAACAAGTTTGGATCCTCTCAAGTTAGGAGCAACATACTTAGGCATAGCCTTAGTATGAGTAGCGGGATGTTTTTCAATGGCAACCATAGAGGTACCATTATCATCCTTTCTAAGTACATTATTATCAACAATTGAAATAGGCTTAGAAATATCACTTAGAGGACATGAGTGTGCCATGTGTTCCCTTTCCCGGCATGAGTAGCACTTTCTCTTTGTTTGAGCCTTTTCTTCCTTGCTCATGTTGTGCTTCTCATTGACTTGCCTCTCACGGATTGCTTGAGCCTTCTTCTCAAGCTTGGTAGGACACTTAGAGGCAAAGTGTCCCATACTTCCACACTTGAAGCACTTGATATGAGCATAATCTTTCTTCTCATCTTCAATCTTGCTCATTATCTTGGCATCTTGAGTTTGCATTGGATGCCTTACCTTTCCACCCCTTCTTGTTTTCTTCTTCTTTATCATCAAATCACCACCATCTTCATGGTTGATCTTGAGTTGCTCTTGGGGTTTCTTCTCTTGCTCAACTTGTGGCTTTGGTTGAGGCTTCACTTGTTGCTTCACCAATTGCTTGGTTGGGCACATTGAGGTAAGATGACCCTAAGTGCGGCACTTGAAGCACTTCATATGCCTTAGCCTCTCTTCTTTCTTCAACTTGAGCTTTTCTTTATTGGGGCAATCATTTGCAAGATGTCCCACTTCATGGCACTTGAAGCATATGAAATGAGAGAGCTTCTCTTGTTCTTGCTTCTTCATCTCTCTTTCATATCTTCTCTTGCCCCATCTTTTGCCCTTGATCTTGCTCTTGTTGAAGCCAATGCCACTTATGTCATTACGGCTTTCTTGATGATTGACTTTGCTAGTCTTGAAGTCGACGCCACTCTTGTCACCAAAGTTTCTTTGAGTCTTCAACATATGCTCAAAGGTGACTTGAGAGTTATAGCACCTCTCTAACTTGTTGCTCAATTTCTTCACTTGTTCATTGAGCTCATTGTTCTCCTTCAAAAGGTTAGTCTCACAAGACATAGAAGTAGAACAAGCATCTATATATGAAGAGCATGGCATATCTAATAAATCAACATAAGAGGTGGATACATGCTTCTTGCCTACATCACAAGGGTTAGCAACAATATGTGATTGATCAATTGACCCATGTGATGAGCTCTCACTAGTTTTAGTTTTTCCATTAGAAATCTCCATAGTGAGAAAAGCATGGTCTTGTACCAAGTTATCATGAGCAACACTAAGTTCCTCATGAGCCAAGTTTAGCTCCTCATGTGAACAAGTAGTAACATAAAGTAGATGCTTTTGTTGTTCACATGTGTTCTTTAGAAAAGAATTTTCATTTTTCAAATTTTCAGTTTTAGCCATCTCTTTTTCTAAAGCTTTGATCATGCAACCATATCTATCTAGAAGCTCCTCGTATGAATCAAGATCAATCACATTTGCATTAGATACCTTAGTGTCACCTTATGACATGAAGCAATGTGATGTAGTTGGAGAGCTTGAAGAAACATCACTCTCATACCCTGAGCATGATCCATCATTATCACCATTAAGTGTGCATGGAGTAGCATCATCATCAATCTTGTCAAGTGACCTTGTGATATGATCATTATCATCATCACTTGACCATGAGGTGGAGCAATTCCACAATCACCAAATTGTGGTTATGCTCAACACACTCATGTGCCTCCATCTTGGACTCATCATCATCATCGGAGACCGTCCCATATTTCTCATTGAGATAACTCCAAATCTCATGGGTGGTCTTCATGTCAATGATCTCTCCAAATATGCAATCATGCAAAGATCTATACATGATGTTAGTAGCTTGGATGTCGAGATCTAGGCATTTCTCTTATGCTTGAGTTAGATTATCTTCATCCAACACATGAGAAAAGCCTACATCTACCATCCACCACATCTGAGGGCAAATAAACTTAAAATTGCATATCATCCAATTTTTCCATCGTGTAAAGTATGTGCCATCAAAAATGTGTGGACAATCAACATCTAGCCCATAAGCCGCCATCCTCTCTGGTCGGTGAAGACCACAAATGAGAGACCTAGCTCCGATATCACTTGTAGGGTCGAGATGGCAGACTAGAGGGGGGTGAATAGTCCTTTCTAAAATTAATCGCGTCGGCTAACCGAAACAAGTGCAGAATTAAAACTATCGGTCTAACCAAGACTACACCCCTCTATCTATATTCTTTAGCACCTTCCAAAGATACTAATTAAGCAACAAAGGTGTCGGGCTAGCTAGAGCTCACCTAACCAATTCTAGAAGCAAGGTCACACAAACCTGTGCCACTAGTACTTCAAGTAACACGAGAGCTCCTACACAAGCTAGTAAGCAAACGCACAAAGCCACCTAAGCTCACTAGCAATGTTCAATAACAAGGCAACCAAAGCCAAATTAGAGAGCGCAATTACTTAGCTACACAAACTAAGCAATGTGACTAACAAGGTTACACAAACCAAATTAGCCACGCAAGGGAGCTACTTCTACGCTACACAAGCAAGAAGGTAACTAGTAAGCTACACAAGCTAACTAATTACAAGAGCAACTACACAAGCACAATGTATGCAAAAGTAATGACAAGCTTATGTAACGAGGATGCAAACCAACGGGAAGAACAAGGTTGACACAGTGATTTTTCTCCCGAGGTTCACGTGTTTGCCAACACGCTAGTCCCCATTATGTCCACCGCTCACTTGGTGGTTTGGCGGCTAATTGGCATCACCCGCCAAGCCCGCACATCGGGCACCGCAAGAACCTACCCCGAAAGTGAGGGTAGCTCAATGACACGCTCAACTAGAGTTGCTCTTCGCGGCTCTCGCGGGGCGAGCACAATGCCCCTCACAAAGCTCTTCTCCAGAGCACCGCACAAGCTTCTTGCGGGCTTCAACAAAGACCACCACCAAGCCATCTAGGAGGTGGCAACCTCCAAGAGTAACAAGCACCACTAGCTTGCAACTCGATCACCTAGTGCCACTTGATGCAACCTCATGATGCAATCGTACTAGAATCGCTCTCTCACACAATTGGATGATCACTATCAAGCATATGTGAGATGGAAGGCTCCCAAGCACTACTACACAAGCCACCAAGGCTCTAGTGTGCTCAGCTACCAGCCCAAGGCCGACCATGGCTTCTATTTATAACCCCATGAACAAATAGAGCCGTTACCCCTTCGCTAGGCAAAAGTCGGGCCGACCGGACGCTTCGGTCATACTGGCCGGACATAGCACCGGACGCACCGGTCGTGAATACCGGACATGTCCGGTTGCCATACCGAACGCGTTCGATAGCAACCTGACCACCACGTGTCCCACCGTTGCCTCTAATGGCTCTCTGATATGTCTGACTGGACGCACTGTTTGAAATGACCGAACGCGGAGCTGCTGCGTCCGGTCGAGTCTAGTAAGCCTCCAGGGCCGATCGGATGCGTCAGTTAGAAACTGACCGGACGCCGAGCCTCAGCATCCGGTCGAGTATAGTAAGCACCTACGGACGACCGGACGCATCCGGTCACTCCGGACCGGACGCGGCCAGCGTTCAATCAACTGTCTCACCGAACACTGATTTTGCTGATTCACACCGGACACGTTCGGTGTGTTGATCGGACGCGTCCGGTCACTGAGTTCATCGTTAATACTGGACGCGTCCGGTCACCATACCAGATGCGTCCAGTCACTCTGTGACCAGCGCGACTAAGTCCTTTTCACCTCTAACTTCTTCACCCTTGCTCAAATGTGCCAACCACCAAGTGTACACCATAATGTGTATGTGTGTTAGCATTTTCACAATCATTTTCCAAAGGATTAGCCACTCAACTTGCCACGCCACTCAATCCTAGCGACAATGCAAAGTTAGATCACTCGAGTGGCACTAGATGACCGATGTACAAACAAGTTTGCCCCTCTTGATAGTACGACCATCTATCCTAAACCCGATCATCAACTTCTCTACACACCTATGACCGGTGAAATGAAATGCCCTAAGTTATACCATTGCCTTGCGCATTCCATTCCATCTCCTCCAATGTAGATGCAACACATGCACCAACATGATCAACAATGATATGATCTACTTCATATCATCACGTGATCATATTGGTTCATCAATCTTGACTTCACTTGCTTTTCACCATTGACTTTGTCCATCGGCGCCAAGTCTTGCTCAAGCTTCACCGCCACGTGGTCCATTGCTCCAAAGCCTCCGACTTGCCCTTCACGCTTGCAACCGGTCCATCAAGCCAAGTCTTATCTTGATCTTCTCCACCTTGATCACATGACTCAATGTCATGTCTCATGTGCAATAAGCTCCTTCATCATCACATGTGTGAGCTTTGCAACATCTCCAAGCCATTTTCACCTTCATGGCATATGTTGCTCACACACATGTACCTGTGGACTAATTACCTATGTATCTCACATAAACACAATTAGTCCACCTAGGTTGTCACTCCATTACCAAACCACACAAGGACCTTTCAAAGTGACCAGACGCTGATAGGTTGCTTTCGGTCAGTGCTGACATACGCTGACGTGGGACGCACAGAAGAGTCATTGAGTGACCAGACGCTGGGTGAGTCCGGTCGTGAAAATTCACGTTTGGAGCCTTACTGGAAATGACCGGACGCTGAGGTCCAGCATCCGGTCACTTTCTAACTGACACGTCCGGTCATCACTTGACCGTTGAAATCGGGTGAACGACATTTGAAGCTGATGACACGTGGCGCACATCGCATGACCAGATGTTGAGGTCCAGTGTCTGGTCAATATGACCAGAGCGTCTGGTCAGCCCGTGTTCAGTGTAGTGAGGAGCCCAATGGCTCTATTTCGTGGGGGCTTCTATTTAAGCCCTATGGCCGACTCAAGCTCACTCTCTTGGCCATTTGCATTGACATAGCAACCTTGTGAGCTTAGCCAAAGCCCTCCTACTCATCTCCATCATTGATTCATCATCATTGTGAGATTGGGAGAGAATCCAAGTGCATTGCTTGAGTGATTGCATCTAGAGGCACTTGGTATTCGTGTTTCGCTGTGGGATTCGCTTGTTGCTCTTGGTGGTTGCCACCACCTAGACGGCTTGGTGCAGCAGTGGAGGATTGGCACGAGTCAGTGATTGTTCATGGCCATCTCTGGTGATTGTGAGGGGATTTGTACCTTCCTCGGAGGAGCGCCAAAAGGTAACTCTAGTGGATTGCTCATGTCATTGAGTTACCTCACTTGTGGGTAGGTTCTTGTGGTGTTCAATCGTGTGGATGAGGTTTGTGCAACACCTCTTAGCCATCGAACCACCAAGTGTTGGTCGACACAACGGGGACATAGCGTGTTGGCAAGCACATGAACCTCGAGAGAAAATCAGTTCTCTTGCTATTTGGCATTCTCTCAGTGATTGATTTCATCTTCATCTTGTGATTGGTTCATCCCTCTACATGACGGTATAATCACCCTACTCACTCTTTTATATTCTTGCAAACTAGTTGTGGCAAGCTCTTTATTGTAATTAGAATTGAGAGCTTGATTTGTTATTTAAGTTCATCTAGTGGAGCTCTTTAGTGTAGCAAGTTTGAGAACTCTTAGTGAGTAGTATCATAGCAAGTTGTGTGTCTAGTAATCATTGCAACTAGAATTATTGGATAGGTGGCTTGCAACCCTTGTAGAGCTAGAGCAAGTTTGCATTTCGCTATTTGTCTTACTAATCAAATTGCTCTAGTTGGTTTGTAGAATTTAAATAGGCTATTCACCCCCCCTCTAGCCATATTAGGACCTTTCACAAGCATTATTGATCATTCATGAGCATGAGCATCTCAAATTGTATATCTATGATTGCATATATCACATGTGTTGTCACTAAATGCTACACATATGCTAGGGTTTACATGTGACCAATGCATAAAATGCTTGGGGGACCTTAGGGGTACCCTAAACATGTTTAGAATGTCATATGGAACAACTTTGGTATTCATGACTTGGACCAATTTGGCCTCTAAGTCATGGTTATAGTGTAACTTACCATTTTCAAGTTGTATGTTTGACCTAGGTTGAACTATAGCATAGATTGTTTGCATGGCAGTGCACCCTTAAGAAAAGTTGTAGTACTTGACAAGGGTAACAACTTTTATTTTTGGGTCAAGACCTAATTCGGTGCATAGCATGCTCAAAAATAGCTCACAAGTAGCAATAAATTACTGTTTTTGAGTTGGAAAAATTTTCTAAGTCTGGATTGGGTTTACAATTTCGAGGTACCTATGTTTGTTGTGTTGTAGCTTGTAAACTAGACCAATCTAGACCAAACTCATTTAAGCAAAGTTGGAGTAGTCGTGAAGCTCTACAACTTTGATTCTTACGGTTTTTGTTGAATCGCGTTGGTTTAACAGATATAGAGTGAGGAAGGGGATGGTTTCAGTCGTCTAAAACAGGCTCATGCCGAGTTTGGGCAGGCCAGTGGTGGCCGACCGCCATCATGCTATGCTCACCATCTGGTGGCCATACGCTAGTGCAGGCCCCACCAGTCTGACTGGGGAGAGCCTCATTATCGCCACAACACGCTCGTCTCTCTCGCTCACTTCCTCTCCCTCGCTCACTCTCGCACCCGCTAGCGGAGCACCGCGCTCGCCATTGCAGCCACCATGCTCTGCCATCATGTAGCACCGTCATTGCTGCACCACTGTCTAACTCAGTTCACCAGTAGCTCCACCGTCGTCACCTCTTCCACCCCGACCCGCTAGTCCCTCTTACCAAGCCTTGGTAAGGGCGTATTTTGCTTCGCCATTGCCACGATCTCATCGGAGCACCGTCGCGCGCTCGACTTACCATGGCTACACCAATCCATCGTGCCTCCTATCCTCCTCTTCATCAGTCTATAGTCATCTTGTGGTCCTTACGCTTAGGTAGGAGGTTGGCTTGACGCTACTGCTTGGTTGTGCTTGGTCGTTGCTGAGTTGACCCATCGCTTCCCTTCTCTTTCATGCACATTAGGTTGAGTGAGCCTAGACCTAGCAGTTGGCATGATGGAGACCTGCCTCTCACTGCTATTTAGCCAGAATGGCAAGAGCACCATCGTTCTTTGTGTGCCACCGCAGCGGCATGCACGCGGTCAGAGCTCACTGCCGCCTCGTCGGAACCCTAATCACCCTTGTTAGCTTCGCTAGGATTCCACAAAGCGGTAGAGCACCGCACCAGAGCCCATGGTGTCTGGAGAATGCCGGTGTATCGCTACGTCGCCTCCACTGTCCGCCATTACCGCCGGCAAGGGTGCTCTAGTACACCGTCGGTCCAACGAGGGGCACCACTAGGTGAGGGGGAGTGCGGGGAGTGCAACCGTGGTGATGCTACCGCCGGAGACCTTGCCGTCGGTGAGCTATCGCCGGTCAAACGCCGCCTCTATTCTCTGTCGCTGACGCGTGGGTCCTGCTGACCAGCGGGCCCCATCTATCAGTCATTGTGTTGTATTGATTTTTCTTATTTTTCACAGATTTGAATGCCAACTTCAAAAATTCATATCTAGAGCTAGGAGTGTCCAAATGGAGTGAACCAAATTTTGTTGGATTCATCATGAAGTGTAGTATTTGATAAAAATATGAAACTTACTGTTTGTAATGTTTTTATGGGAGCATTAAATGGAGAAAGATAAGTGCTTTTAAATTGTTTATAATCTTGTAAAATGTATAACTTGGGCTAGGAAAGTGAGAAAATTGTGATTCTAATTTTGCTAATCTTATGTTGACTTGATCTTATGTTGACTTGATTGAAGTAGGGTCTTTCTATTTATCTTTTAATAAATGGTGTTTTCTAAGGATAAAAATATGCAACATATTGCCTTGAAAATTTTTTGTACAGTGTTAATGGGTTTTAGGGAACCTAAGAAAAATATGAAATCTATTGGTTGACACTTTTTAATAGGGATAACTATTTTCACTAAAATCAGCCCTTATAAATTGTCATTTATGTAGAGGGTGCTGTACTTTTCCAAATGGCATGAAATTTGTACAGTAGACTTGATGGGTCTTATGAAGGCTACTGTAATTTTCTCAGAATTTATTGTGCAATTCTGTTATATTTTCTTTATTTCACCTTAGTGTCCAAATAAATTAATAAAGGCATTTAAATAATTTATTTGGGCTTGACCATCATATTTTCTAGAGTGTGTATGATGCCTATGAACTGTTGGTACCTTTGGTTGTGCCCAATTTTGATTTCTAGTATGCAGTAAAATATTATGGCTCTAAAATTCAATTCTAAGAGTTGTTTGGATAGATTCTGTTGCTAGATGTTTTGTATAGGTAAATGGAGTTTGCTATAAAAATGGTTAATAAAAAAGTTGTAGGGAATTTCTTTGTCTAGCTTGTGTCAAAATTTCAATGCAATAGGCCAAATGGTTTGAGAGTTATAGCTGTTAGAAGTTGGTTTTCCGAAATGCTTACTCTGTGGAATTTCTAGACAGACCTAGGAAATTTACCTATTTTGGCTATGATAGTAGTTCAATCAGCTTTTGGTGATTAAATGAAAGTTGTAGGAAATTTTATAAGCTTTCCAGAAAGTCCTGGATCATAGCATTTCGTTGAGTAGAACTCCAGTTATGATCTAAACTTACAGCTATTGTGTTGTGGTCCAGAAATGGACTTAGTGTGGATTCTTGAAAATTTCTAGAGGAGAGATATGCACATACTCAACTAAGAATTTAACCTTGTTATCATCCTAATGACCTTATATGATAGTCATCATTTAACCATGTGCATTATCATGACATGTCATCCATGACCCTTCTTATGCATTCATGATTCTCACTTTTTGCATATTCATGCAATAGGGGCGACGGAAGAAATCACCGTGTTGGAGTACGGAGCCGATCCCTAGGTAGAGCATCAAGAAGTGCAGCAATAGGAGGCCCCAAGAGAAGGCGAGCCTGATGGTGAACAATTTCCTGAGTGCCTAGATCACCAGCCCTCAACCTTTGTGAAAGGCAAGCCCCGAAGCATTCTAAGCCTCCTATGTTTTCGATCTATCAACTTGAGTCCTTTTATGTTGATGCATTAAGTACTAGGAGTTGATTGGAACCACTTACTGCATATATATTCCTTGTTCAGATATACATATCTTGTATCCTATGTAGGTTCAGGATCGAATATATGCTTAGCCATGATTAGTCGGTAGAAGCCAGGTGATTACTTGTCACCTGCATGATATAGGCGGATAACTAATCACGGTTGGCTATATGTGCTAGCATAGAATATAACCATGTGTTAATGAATAAAGGAGACCGGGTGGGATCGTGATAAAGAAGCAACAAGGCATGGAGGTCTTGGGTGCCTATTTATCCCCGTCTATGTCGGTTAAGGACCGATTCGCTGTACGTCCTCATGTCATGTTGAACGCATGCCTAGCACTTAGTTGGCCGGATCCGATGATACGACCATGAAGCCAAGTAGCTCAATTCAGGTCAGGCCCCAATAAGTGAAAGTGCACACTAGAGGAAATAAGGATGTTCGGAGAGCCAATGGCATGAGTCCAAGGGCGGTACCGGGTCCCGATCTTCCTGGCAGATTGGTAGAATCTTTGAGGGTGCGGCGCTGATTGGACCCGCGAGTTAGTCCTGAATTGTACCAAAGGTGACCTAAGGCTACCTTCGCAGGGTGTGCCTCGGTTTGTATTAGGAATAAATTCCCCAGCTAGGTAGGAATCGATTTGAATCGCCGTCTCTCCCAGGTAGTGAGAACTTGACTAAGCAGCGGCAACGTAGAAGCACTAATGGAAACTTGATGGTTATGATGATGCTCAAATTATTCTTATACCGGATATGGTTACTAATGCTTGTTATCTTAATCAAGTGATTGCTCTAGTACAGGTGCTAATCTAGAGATGCTTAATTGAATAGGTATTCAAATTGATGCTAGAGGTACTAAATCTCCAAGTTATATTACTTAAGCTTTTATACAAAATGTTGTCAAGCTAACTCCACCTTTTAAAGCCATGCATACTCCTTGGTGTCTTATTATTTTGGTTTATGACGGGTAAGTCTAGCTGAGTACATTCTCGTACTCAGGGTTTATTCTTATTTATTACAGATGACGTGATGTACCATGGTTATTGCAAGCACTGCATAACTCCTGCTGTTGATGGATAGTAAGACCAAGGGCATGGTCATTCTATATCATTTCCTCTATGTGCTTTTGTTGGGGATGATCTTAAACTGGCTATGTATTTAAACTATCGTGATGTTGTTTCAAAACTATGTTGCTTCTGCTACTTCTAAATTTGAGTTGTAATAACTTTATTGAAACTCCGATGTATGAGAACTATTTGTGAACCTGTTGTAATATGTGACTGGTTGTGTTGAATCATGTACGATCTTGGTTTGTACGTCGGTTTGTTTGAGATCCTTCATGATTTCATCCGACTACCGGGTTTATATGGGTTCAAGTATAACGGTTTGATCGCTTTGGTGATTGCTATTGTACTTGTGCTCTTATAAATTGGACGGTTCTGTTACACTGACCCCATTACGAATGGACCTAGATTCCACTCAGACATGCCCATTAGTGAGCTCATCGAGCATGTCACTCGAGCCATCAAGGCAAACGACGTTAGCTCAACCCCTCCGGCTATGGAAATCGTAGATGGGGTGACACACGAAACTCAACTAACCCCTACCGAGCCCGACGAGGCTCGGGGGCTCGGGCCACCCGACCCTCGCTTCGGAGTCCAACCGACCACACAGGTTGCGGTCAGAACGAACACGGGCGAACACCCCAATCGGAAGAGACACAAGAGTCCATAGCCCCAAAAAAGAGTACCAAGGTACTCAGCCTCCGACCGACTCCCTAGTTAGCCGTAGGCTCAGGGGCTACACCCACCAGGTGCGCTCACACGCACCTGGTGGAAAATGGATTACCAGCGAGTCTCCACCTCAAGGGATAGGTGCCAATATCCCTCTAGCGTGCCCCCGCGGCCTTCACCAGTCCTCCCCACGGAGGCTGGTCGCCCGTATCCACTTTGCGCACCTCCATAGCCTTTGCTAGTCCTCCACATGGAGGATGGGTGCCTAAATCCTATTCGGTTACCCTACACGTACAACAAACCAAGGGGAAAACACCGAAGTTCCAATAACAGCACCTTCATGACTTCACAGAAGTCCCAAATGAGCTCGGGGGCTCCTGTCGGGTTCATAAACCCGGGCTCCCCAATGGACCCGCTTCCCTACAAAACTCGGCCCAGCAGGCAGCATAACGACAGCACATGCCTGGGCCGGCCCAGATACACAATAACAAGCCAAAACCACGATGCGGTCCCAGACCATCACCTCCAACCAGGGCCTCCCCGAACGGGCCATGACCCATCACAGGAAAGAGGGATACGGAGCTAAAAATGCTCCTATGGCCCGTCTAGGCCCAGGAGTTCGAAGGTTGGCCCACCGATGGGTTTGACAACCACTCCGGGCACCTTTAGAGTGAGGGGTAGAAAGGGCCAACCTCTGGGTCGGGGGCTCCGCCTCGCTCGACCTCTGGGTCGTGGGCTCTGCCTCGCTCGACCTCTGGGTCACGGGCTCCGTCTCGCTCAACCCCCTTTCTCCGACCGAGGATACGCCGAACCTCTGCTCGCTGCTCTTTCTCGACCAACACGGCTAGGGCCAACTGGGAACAACTGACCGGGGACGTCCGCTCGGTGTGGGCCCAGGGCGCAGGCGGAGCAGATAAGATAAGGCGCTCAAGTCAACTACAATATCGAGGACCATACCTTGACATACCCTGCGCACCTGCAGGATTGTGCCACCTAGTTATGATAGACGGACACTCTACAACCTTCTAGACGTGTCAGAGCATAAACAGTGTTGTGGATGCCGTCATTTGCCGTACCAGGCGAACACGGTAGAGCCTGCCAGACGCGTTTGGGCATAAACAGTATTGTGGAAGCTGACAGCCATCTCGTACCCGACAGCGTGGGCAACAAGACTAGGTAGCACATGTACGTACTATCTCTCTTTCTCTCTAACTTGTAAGGCCATCCCCTTCACCTATAAAAGGAGATGCGCTCTCTCTCAACAGGAACAGGCTAGACGACTCGAGGACTCGACGACCTGAGGACTCGAATAACTCAACAGCTCTAGAACTCGACAGCTACACATAGCATACGCTCCAATGCTTAGTGCATGTTAGAGTACCCGTCACTCTCTTCTATTCGGTTTAGAGTCTGACCGGACCTCTAACACCCCATTCTCATTCCTTATTCGTTTGTAACCCCACATCAAACTTCGAGCACCTGAGGCTCAGGAATAAAGTCACCGACCGACTGAAACTGGACGTAGGGCACGTTGCCTGAACCAGTATAAATCTTGTGTCATTGAGTGCTAGGCCACATCCGATCATAACGCCCGGTAGAACTATAAATATTTACTTATCGGCCACATTTCGCACCGACAAAATATATATTCATTTTCGGTTCTGTGATATTCTATACCAGAATCTCTCTACTCCACCCACACCCATAAAAATATAGCTACGACCTCTTTAAAAGATAGAAATTTAACTGAAATCAGTCCATTTCCACAAGAAAGATGCAGGATAAATTCCCGCGTACCAAAAAAAGCCATAGCTATAGTATGTGTTTATACACTAATCTTTCACGTGATAAATGACTTGTGTTGTATATGTGTTTGTCGTCTCAAAAAAACAAGGATTAAGTTAACTCACCCAGACAAAAGAAAAGATCGACAACAAACGACATTAGGTGGTTGTACCGTGTTCGGAAAAAAAAAATCAGTACCGTATATCAATACACCACAAGTGAGGGGTTCATGTGCAAAGGGGATGATAAGTTAAGCCTTTTCAACGTACATACAAATACAGCGCAGGTGAACTAGACATATGGGGAAAGGCTTATTTTTATGCGTAAAGGTCTTGGGAATAAAAACAAAATTAACAAATACATATGTACTACTCTATCCGCTCTAAATTATAAATCACTTTAACTTTTTTTTACATTATTTTACTATGCACTAAGATATAATATTATATCTAGATACATGATAAAATGAATGAATCAAAAAAGTCAAATCACCTTATATGAAACAGATGGAGTACCATGCAATACCTTGTGCTAGGAATGAAAACAAAATTAACACAAGACGTGGACGAGGCGGATAACACCAACGCAGCTGGCGTCAGCTTATACTACGTCATATGAGTATTTATTTTATTTTATTGTATTTTACTTTACTTTACTTTATTTTATTTTATTTTATGACTCCACCGGGGTAGTACAACATAATTAATACAATGTGAACAAACTTGACCTGACCTCGCAAGTCAACCATCACCATCAGAGGAGAGCGGGGGACACGTTGGGCTGTTCCAGTTCACCTAGTACATTTGACTTTTACTGTTCCCTTGAATATTGGTCCACAGTGGTAGTACTGTACTTCCTCCATACTTAAAAAAAAGAGCTTTTGGCTCTTCCTTGTATGATTTTTTTTAACTTATTTGTATGGCACTGAAACGAATTTTTATTTCTTTTATGGTCTTTCATCCGTTTTTTTTTTCACTTGACGGTGTTAAGTTAAGGGTAAAAAGACCATTTTTTTAACATAAAAAAATGGTAGAGTTTTATTTGTTTTTTGTATATTTAGAGTAATATTAAGCAAATAAATTCACACATAACAGTAGGGCATATTTAGAGTATGTAATACACGTAACAATGCATATTCGAAGTAATATTAAGCAAATAGGGCACATAACAGTACATTATGTGCTCTAAAAATTTTCACACATGCATTGCAATTAACCAAGTCACATAAATAAGGTCTCACATAAATCCACCATAGTTTCAGTCACACATAAATAAGGTCACACAAGAGTGCGAATTCAAACATACATTGGTCTCACGTACAATTAGCAAATTCAATAGGCATATCACAAATAAAAGACTGAGCCTTCTTTTACTTCGCGTGCTCATGGCAGGGCTGCTAGGAAGTACTGTCTTGCTTTTTGTACCCATCGATGGGCTGTTAAGTGGCACATTCGGAATGTCTACAACTTTTTTCTTTGGAAGGCCTAGCTTCTTTCTTGATGGGTGTCCGCTTCCTTTTAACTTAAGCAAGTCGATCTTCGCATGAAGCAATAGAAAGTGTTTCGGGCTGATTTGACCCACTTCTTGACCTACAAATATTATACATTGACAATGGTTTAGATAAGAGGGAAAAAATTGGATTCATGTAACTGAAATTCAGAATTAGAAAACGTACAATTTTGAACATGCAGAGTTGGAGTTAGTGCGGTTTCCCTTTTTCTTACTTGAAACCTCCAAGCTGTGGCTGTCATGGTAGTCAAATAATGAAATTTTCAAAGCAAGATGTGATGATATATAGAGATTTCAGCAATATATAAATTACCTTTTAGAGGCTTCAGGTGTACAATCATCAATTTTCCTCTTTTTAGAAGATGTTGTTTCCAAGTTTTGACTACGGTGAAAAATTAGTTGGTACTTAGAATCCATCAGAAGTGCGAAATAACCATGTCAGCAAGGAAGAAATACCAAACCTTGGAGGAAAAGACATGGATGCCGCTGGTGCATCTTCATCTAAAGGCACAATGGAACTTTGGGCTGATTTGGTGTTCCTTGCCCTCTTCTTTGGTTCTCCCCTGAAATAACAATAGAATAAATATCATGTATTTTACAAAGGAAAAACATAAATGGTAGAGAAGAGTAGATAAGTTATTACCTGATTGCTTTCATGGCTTCAATGTCTTCTGGTCTGCCTCTCTTGCAATTATGCCAATGATGTCCATAGTCCATACAAATAGGGCACTGGTGCTGTCCTTTTCTCTTTTTCTTGTCACCGGTACCTTTGTGCCTTTTAGTTTTAGGCCTACCAGCAACTGGTGTCAATAAAAGTGGGTGCATGAAAAATTCATGGTTAGATTTAGGCCACTGAGACTTGTCTGGCATAGCATGAATCAGTTGATTGTATGCAACTCTAAATTTGTCCACCGAGTAGTACAAGTCAACATAATTCTCTATTGGTGCATCACTAAGGGATGTGATGAATGCTAGTGCATGCTTGCAAGGAATCCCAGAAACCTACCATTGTCTGCAAGAACAAGTCCTCTCTTGTAGGTTAACAATAAACCATAATCCATTTCCTCCCATTGCAGTAACTTCAGCTACCTCTTCTGAGCATTCTTCAACTTCCAAGTTTACTTCTCTACTCTGCTCATTCAATTCCTTGATGATGTGGGGTAGAATCAAGCCCTAAAGTGTCCTCCCTATTTTATTTCTTTTGTTCCACTTAGACATGAGCATTTGCCTGAGCTTGTCCATGAAATCATCCAAGTTCATGGACTTGTGAGGCTTAATCCAGTTGTTGAAGCTTTCTGCAAGGTTGTTTGCAAGGTTGTTAGTCACATAGTCTACCTTGCAAATGGTTTTGAATTGGCTCCTTATCCACAACTTTTTATGGGTTTTCCTTAGTCAATTTGTTGCAGCTAGCTTTGCATTCTCCATAGCAAACCAATGTTTTTCAAACAAATATGGGTTCCATGAATAAGCTGCTGCCCATAGGTGGTCATCAAACACCTTACCATGATACCTTTTCTTGAAGTTGGTCACTAAATGGAACATGCAATCTCTATGTTTAGCCTCAGGAAATACTTCACCCACCCCTTCCATCATAGCCTGTCCTGCATCAGTACATATGGTTAAGCCCCTTGGTGATTCTATAGCCTCTCTAAGGTGACTCATGAACCAAATCTAGTTCTTAATAGTTTCTGAATAAAAAACTCCAAAGCAAATAGGATACAACCACTTATGACCATCAACAGCACATGCACTGGCCAATTGCCCGTGTACTTACCTGTCAAGAATGTGCTATCTATTGCAAGGTATGGCCTACAACCAGCAAGGAACCCATCTATGCATGGTTTTAATGCAAAAAAGAATATTCTAAATCTGATCTTGTCATCTACTATGTGATGGTCAATAATGACTAAGCTACCAGGGCAACAACTCTCAACTTGTGCTTTAAACTTGAACAGGTTATCAAAGCTAGAATCCCAGTCACCATAAAGATGTGTCAATGCTAGCTCCTTACCATCATACACTCTCTTGTAGTTGATATTTACCTTATGGTGTTCTTTCAATTTGTTCACCAATGCCGCTGCACCCAAAGTTGCATCCACTATGAGGAAGTCCTTCACCTTTTCACATATCCAAAACTTGGTTGCATTCTTCACCCTCTTTTTCCTCCTTGTATTGGAGCAAGCATGAGCACAAGGGTTCCTTTTCACCTATAAGATGAGAAACAATTAGTTAGAAAGAAATAATAAAGCTCTAAATAATATGCAATCTCAATTAACGTAAGGACAAAGACAAAACCTTACCATAACAGCGCAGTTGTCCTTAGTGGTAGAAGTAAATATCCACCATGGACAATTGTCTTTGTCTCTCCTTGAACAATATGCCCTAAACCTATTTGGTGCACTCTTTGTAGTATTGAACTCAAACTGATTTTTGCTTGCATGCTGAAAAATTGTCAATTTGAATGTATACATATTAGCATAAGTGGAGCCTACTACCATTGGTGGATCTTTTGGATCATGTTCTACATTTGGAGCATAGTTTTGCTCATTGCATGGTATATCTTCCTCATCCTGTGACTCATCTCCACCTTCACTATCATCCTCATTATCATCAACAACATAGGATGGGTCTTTTTGAATAGGCCTATGAACCACCTGTAGAGAATTGGGTGCAACAATATCACAGTACATAGTTTCCTCATCAACATCTACATGTTCATTCTATGGTTCAGGATTCCTAAGGTAATCATCCTCATCTGCATCATCATTATCTATGTTGTCCTTAGGTTGGGTGTCCACACCAAAATCCCACTCTATGACAGGCTCATATGGATAAGAATGACCCCAATATACAACAAGCATGATGACAACCTTTCTCTTTAAATGTTTATCAAACATAGACATCAACTCTTGGTCGATTTTTACTTCTGCGAAAGATTTTAGACCTTCATCATAATACTGAATATGAGCTACATCCAAATAACTAGGCGGGTACTTCTCTACCACTGATTCAACAATGTCCTCATAATTTATTTTGTCTAAATCAACAGCCATGTCAAAGCAAAAACATTTCGTATCTTGTCTACACTTTTTACGGTTGACCAACAATTTAACTTTAAGCTTGAAACTAGAATTTGGATCCATGTAGTTATTCAAAATCAAAATAGGGTTTAGGGTTTTGGTACATTTGTAACTACTTCTAGGAGCAGAAAAATTGTGGACTCACCCTTGTAGACAATCTTCTTGATCAGAGTCGATGCCATCCTCCATTTCTGTGCCTGCGCGCTTGCTGCAGGATGGACCGACCGCGATAGGCTGCTCACGGGAGGGGCCGGCCACGTGGGGCTGCTGCTCGCTGGAGGTGGTGGCCGCGCTACTCGTTGGAGGAGACGTTGCTCGCTGGAGGGGCCATGCCGACCTATTCGCTGGAGGGGCCATGCTGGGCTGCTCGCTGGACGATGGGTTGCTGGGCTAGCCGCTGGAGGAGGGGCCGTCAGGCTGGCCACGTTGGATGGGAGCAAGGTCGGGTGGAGCCGGATCTGACAGATCCAGGGCCGGAGATCCCGGCCGAGGCACCTGGCCAGCGGCGGCGGCGCACTCCCCCATCTCCCTCGCGAGTCGCAGGACCGGGCGGATGCTCGATCTTCTTTTTTTTCCTGATACGCGACATCGGTCTAACTCGCTCGGCTCTGTGCGGCCCCTTCAGAAACACATGAGGACAATTTCATCTTTTTGTGTATCCACCAATGGACAAACTAACATAGATCGCTAACAGACTTGATAGAAGACCATAGAAGGAATCAAAGTTTGTTTTAGGGCCATACACGTAAGTTCATAAAAAAGGACATACAAGGAAGAGCCATTTTTTCTAGGGCTGGCCCCTTCAGAAACACATGAGGACAATTTCGTCTTTTCATGTATCCACCAGTGGACAAACTAATAGAGTTCGCTAACAGACTTGACAGAAGACTATAGAAGGAATCAAAGTTTGTTTTAGAGCCATACACGTAAGTTCAAAAAAAAAGGACATACAAGGAAGAGACATTTTTTCTAGGGCCATTGAAAGGTCCTAATATGGCTAGAGGGGGTGAATAGCCTATTTAAAACTACAAATCAACTAGAGCAATTTGATTAGTATGACAAATAGTGAAATGCAAACTTGCTCTAGCTCTACAAGGGTTGCAAGCCACCTATCCAACAATTCTAGTTGCAATGATTACTAGGCACACAACTTGCAATGTTACTACTCACTAAGAGCTCTCAATATTGATACTCTAAAGAGCTCCACTAGATGAACTTAAAATAACAAAGTAAGCTCTCAATTCTAATTATATTAAAGAGCTTGCCACAACAAGTTTGCAAGAATATAAATGATTGGGTAGGGTGATTATACCGCCGTGTAGAGGAGTGAACCAATCACAAGGTGAATATTAAATCAATCACCGGGAGAATACCAAATGGCAAGAGACAACCAATTTTCTCCCGAGGTTCACGTGCTTGCCAACACACTACGTCCCCGTTGTGTCGACCAACACTTGGTGGTTCGGCGGCTAATAGGTGTTGCACAAACCTTGTCCACACAATTTGGACACCGCAAGAACCTACCCACAAGTGAGGTAACTCAATGACACGAGCAATCCACTAGAGTTACCTTTCGGTGCTCCGCCGGGGAAGGTACAAATCCCCTCACAATCACCGGAGATGGCCACGAACAATCACCGACTTGTGCCAATCCTCCTCCACTGCACCAAGCCGTCTAGGTGGTGGCAACCACCAAGAGCAACAAGTGAATCCCGCAGCAAAACACGAACACCAAGTGCCTCTAGATGCAATCACTCAAGCAATGCACTTGGATTCTCTCCCAATCTCACAATGATGACGAAACAATGATGGAAATGAGTGGGAGGGCTTTGGCTAAGCTCACAAGGTTGCTATGTCAATGCAAATGGCTAAGAGGGTGAGCTTGAGCCGACCATGGGGCTTAAATAGAAGCCCCCATGAAATAGAGCCGTTGTACCCCTTCACTGGGCACAACACGGGGTGACCGGACGCTGGACCTCAGCGTTCGGTCACGCGATGCGTGCCATGTGTCTCCTCTCTTCAAATGTTGATTGCCTAATCACAACGGTCAAGTGATGACCGGACGCAGCAACTCAAAGTGACCGGACGCTGAACTCTAGCGTCCGGTCGTTTCCGGTAAGCATCCAGAGAGGACTTTTCACGACCGGACGTGTCCAGTCATGCTCGACCGGACACACCCAGCGTCCGGTCACATGGTGTTTCCCTTGTGCGCTGCCACGTTAGTAGGACCAGACACAACCTTCCAGCTTCCGGTCACTAAGTGACCCAGCATCTGGTCAGAGACCGACGCCAGCATCTCTGCAGCTTCTACTGATTGGACGCACTGGTCCAATCGAGGCCAGCGTCTGGTCACTTATAGTGACCTCCATATTTTCTATATAGGGCACCGGTGGCACCGTCAGACTATCCGCACTCTACGGGCGGAGACTCCGCCGGTGAAGTTTCTAACCCTTGCTCAAATGTGCCAACCACCAAGTGTATCACCTTGTGCACATGTGTTAGCATATTTTCACAAACATTTTCAAGGGTGTTAGCACTCCACTAGATCCTAAATGCATATGCAATGAGTTAGAGCATCTAGTGGCACTTTGATAACCACATTTCGATACGAGTTTCACCCCTCTTAATAGTACGGCTATCGATCCTAAATGTGATCTCACTCACTAAGTGTCTCGATCACTAAAACAAAATGGCTCCTACTATTTATACCTTTGCCTTTAGCCTTTTGTTTTTCTCTTTCTTCTTTTCCAAGTTCAAGCATTTGATCATCACCATGCCATCACCATCATCATGATCTTCACCATTGCTTCATTACTTGGAGTAGTGCTACCTATCTCATAATCACTTTGATAAACTATGTTAGCACTTAGGGTTTCATTAATTAACCAAAACCAAGCTAGAGCTTTCAATCTCTTCCTTTTTGGTAATTGATGACAACCCTTACACAAAAATATGAATTAAGATTTAATTGAATCCACGTTGCTTGCCCAAGCATATTTAACATGTGTAAAAGAATATGGACAAGTTTCATGAACTCCAAATGGTAGCAATTGCTCCCCCTACATATGTGCTAAGAGTTTGGATTGTAGCTTACACATATGCTTAGGTAGGAAATATAGGAGACAATTTCTATCAAATGATGCTAAGGTATAAGAGATGGACCTTTGAAGCATGATACCAATCGGAGTGCACCAATATACCATTCTTAGCACCACTTGTAACTAGACATACACAAAAACTAGAATACCCCATGAGATCAACATTACAAGCAAGGATCTAGTTTTCATATGATGAACATAAGTCTAGTTACTTTAGCCTATGCATGCTAGTTTTCCATTTTACCATTTAAGCATATAGCTAGCATACACCACACAAGCATGGATATTGAAATTTAAAACTTGTGCCATGCAAGCAAATATATGAAATGCACATTCAAATACAACATACAAGTTTATGAGCTTGCTCCCCCTACTTGTGTGCATTTTTTATTGATCCTCTTACAATATCATTTCATTTGTTTGCTCCTCCTATCTTACTATCTTTGTGAATTTTTCTCCCCCTTTGTCAACAATTAGCACAAAAGGTGAGCTCAAATTATAGATAGGTTGGGGTGAAACCATGTGAAATGATGATCATTTTCCCAATTTGGTTCAATCTAGATTACTTGCAAAAGATATTTAACTCGGTTTGATCCAAGGACAAGCTTCTTCACACCTCCAAGTAAGGGTTATCTTGTACCATATTGAGTTAAACACTTATATCTTATTTTCTAGATCAAACACTAGGTTTACAAGCCCACAAACATGTCATATGCTACCACTAGACCATTTCCAACATACAAGCAATAGTGGTACCATACAAGCATCAAATTTATTTGATTTTCATGAGTGAGCTTAGGACATGATAGGAATGACTAGATGCACTAAACAAGTCCTTAGCAATGGATGGATGACATGTCAATCAACTTTACCATGCTTTGCTCGATGGAGAGGCATGTCATGTAATGGGGGGGGTGCATCAACACATATTTGAGAAGTCAAGTATGTTCAATTCATTCCTTAGCTTGCAAAACCTCTTCTCATCAAGTGGTTTGGTGAAAATATCGGCAAGTTGATTTTCAGTGCCCACACTCTCAATGCAAATGTCCCCTTTTTGTTGGTAATCTCTTATGAAATGATGGCGGACATCAATATGCTTTATTCTTGAATGTTGAACCGGGTTGTTGGTGAGCTTTACGGCACTCTCTTTATCATATAGCAATGGCACTTGCTTGAATTTGATTCCAAAATCACTCAAAGTAGCCTTCATCCAAAGTAATTGAGCACAACAACTACCGGCCGAAATGTACTCCACTTCGGCGCATGAAAGTGCTACACTATTTTGCTTCTTTGATGACCAAGACACAAGTGATCTTCCCAATAGTTGACATGTGCCCGAGGTGCTCTTTCTCTCAACTTTGCATCCCGCATAATCGGAGCCTGAATATCCAATCAACTCAAATCTTGCTCCTTTGGGATACCACAATCCAACATTTTATGTATGCTTTAAATACCTCAATATTCTCTTTGTTGCCTTCAAATGACTTTCTCTTGGTGAGGCTTGAAATCTAGCACACATACATACACTAAACATCACATCCGGCCTTGATGCGGTCACATAGAGTAGGCTTCCAATCATAGACCAATACATCTTTTGATCCACCATGTTGCCACTAGCATCACTATCCAAGCTTCCACCTGTCCCCATTGGTGTACTAATAGCTTTAGCATCATCCATTCCAAACTTCTTGAGCATGTCCTTGATATAATTGCCTTGACTCACAAAAGTGTCATTCTTTATTTGCTTGATTTGAAGACCAAGGAAGTAGCTAAGCTCTCCAATCATGGACATTTCAAACTCACTAGCCATCATCTTGCCAAACTCCTCACAAAATTCTTGATTTGTTGACCCAAAGATGATATCATCAACATAGATTTTCATCACAAACAAGTCATTTCCAAGCTTATTGGTGAAGAGAGTGGTGTCAACCTTTCCCATCTTGAATCCCTTAGAGAGTAGGAAGTCCCTCAATCTCTCATACCATGCTCTAGGTGCTTGTTTTAATCCATACAAAGCCTTTCTCAACTTGTAAACATGGTTGGGTTTCTTTTCATCTTCAAAACCAAGAGGTTGCTCAACATACACAAGCTCATTGATGTACCCATTTAGAAATGCACTCTTTACATCCATTTGATATAACTTGATGTTGTGGGCACAAGCATAGGCTAGCAAGATCCTAATTGCTTCCAATCTTGCAATCGGGGCATATATTTCTCCAAAGTCAAGACCTTCAACTTAAGTGTAACCTTGAGCCACTAATCTTGCTTTGTTCCTTATTATTATCATATCTTGATCTTGCTTGTTCTGAAAGACCCACTTGGTTCCTATCACATTATGATCCTTAGGCCTCTCAACTAACTCCCATACTTGGTTTCTTGTGAAGTTGTTTAGCTCTTCATGCATAGCATTGACCCAATCAACATCCCTCAAGGCTTTATCTATCTTCTTAGGTTCAATGGATGACACAAATGAGGAATGCTCACAAAATGAAGCCAATCTTGATCTAGTTTACACACCTCTCGAAATATCACCAATGATAGTGTCCAATGGATGATCTCTTGCAACATTGGTTGGTTGAAGCACTTGCACTTGATGGCTTGCATTTGATTGATCATTTTGTTGAGATGATGAACTAGTCACTTGTTGATCTTGCACTTTGTCATGACTAGTACTTGCTTGAACTTGATCATGAGAACCACTAGCTTGCACATTTGAGTTAGAGAGCACTTGATTCTTGTCATCTTTAACATCAATCATCTCTCTAGGCCTTATATCACCAATGTCCATGTTCTTCATTACATTGACCAATTGAGTGCCTCTTACATCATCTAGATTCTCATCTTTCTCTTGGGAACCATTTGTTTCATCAAACTTCACATCATGAACCTCCTCAAGAGTACCACTAGCCAAATTCTAAACTCTATAAGCCTTGCTAATAGTGGAGTAACCAAGCAAGAAACCTTCATCACATTTCTTTTCAAACTTGCTCAATCTAGTGCCTTTATTCAATATGTAGCATTTACAACCAAAAACCCGAAAGTATGCTATATTGGGCTTTCTTCCATTCAATAGCTCATAAGGTGTCTTCTCTATCATGGGGTGACAATAGAGTCGGTTGCTATAATAGCAAGCTGTGTTGATTGCTTCGGCCCAAAATGAATGACTCACATTGTACTCACTCAACATTGATCTTGCCATATCAATCAAAGTTCTATTCTTTCTTTCAACTAGGCCATTTGATTGTGGAGTGTACTTGGCCAAGAATTGATGTCTTATTCCAAATTCATCACACAACTCATCAATTCTAGTGTTCTTGAACTCACTACCATTGTCACTTCTAACTTTCTTGATAGTTGTTTCAAACTCATTGTGAATGCCCTTGACAAATGATTTGAATGTTGCAAACACGTCACTCTTGTCAACAAGAAAGAACACCCATGTGTATCTAGTGAAATCATCCACAATCACAAATCCATATTTGTTTCCACCAATGCTAGTGTATGTGGTTGGTCCAAACAAGTCCATATGCATCAACTCAAATGCCTTAGATGTGCTCATCATGCTCTTCTTAGGATGTGTGTTACCAACTTGCTTCCCGGCTTGACATGCACTACATAGCTTATCCTTTTCAAATGTGACATCTTTCAAGCCTCTAACTAAGTCATGCTTAATCAATTTGTTCAATTGTTTCATTCCAACATGACCAAGCCTTCTATGCCATAACCAACCCATGCTAGACTTAGTGATCAAACATGTTGTCAATTGAGCTTCTCTAGCATTGAAATCAACCAAGTATAGATTCTCATATCTAAATCCTTTGAATATCAAGTTAGAGCCATCTACACTTATGATCTCTACATCATCCACACCAAATATGCACTTGAAACCAAGATCACACAATTGAGCTACCGACAATAGGTTGAAGTTCAAGCTCTCTACTAGTAGCACATTGGAAATGCTCACGTCATTGGATATTACAATCTTACCAAGCCCTTTGACCTTGTCTTTGCCATTGTCACCAAATGTGATACTATCAATCACATTGCGCTTGTTTTCATTGATTGAATTGAACATTCTTGAATCACCAGTCTTGTGTTGTGTGCACCCACTATCAAGCACCCAATGCCTTCCTCCGGCTTTATAATTGACCTACAAAAGAAGATCAATTTCTTTTAGGTACCCAAACTTGCTTGGGTCCTTGAAGGTTAGTTACCAAGGTCTTTGGTACCCAAATGGCCTTCTTCTTTGGGCCCACAATTGGTGTACCAATAAACTTAGCCTTCACACCATTGGCACCCTTAACAAGCATGCAACAAGAATCAAATTTAATTGAGGATACAATAGGTAGCTTGTTCTTGTTAATCTTGCAATATTGCTCTACATGCCCAACTTGCTTGCATCTATTTCAAAATCGACCATTGCCCTTCACAAAGTTAACTTTGGGAGTGACAAAGGCCACCTTGCCTTTCTTGGGGGTATAGCCTAATCCCTCTTTGTTGAGAGAAACCCTTTGGCTACCCAAGCACTTTAGCAAGTGGGCATCTCTACCATAGGCATTGCCTAAGGCACGAGTGAGCTCATTCACCTCCTTCTTGAGGGTCTCATTTTCCACCATTAATGAGGCATCACAAGTGAGACCATCGCTCAAAGGTGAAGTAGAAGTAGTAGTGCTACAACAAGTGTTAGTGGGAGCAACTATAATGGGCTTATAAAAAGATTCATCAATAAGATCACATGTTAGTCCCACATCACATGATACAATCACTTGCTCCTTCTTGGCTTCCTCTTTGACTTGCTCGATGAGAGAGGAGTGAGCTTTCTCAAGCTTGGAGTGAGCTTTGCCAAGCTTCTCATGGGCTTCCATTAGCCTCTCATGAGTGGCATTGAGCTCATCAAGGGATTGCTCAAGAAATTTGACTTTCTTGTTCAATTCCTTGCACTCCTTTCTCTTTATCTCAAAGCAAGTATGCACTTGCTCACACATGTCCATGAGCTCCTCCTTGGAGTACTCCTCGTCATCATCAACACTCCTACAAGCATCACTTTCACATTCATCATCATTACTCACATCATATTTTACCTTGGTAGGTTTTGCCATGAGGCACATCGATGGAGTGTCGAAGATGGAGGGCTTGTTGTTGATGGCGATGCTTGCTAGTGCTTTCTTGATAGATTTCTTGTCATCATCACTAGAGTCATCACTATCCGAAGAGCCATCACTATCCCAAGTGACCACATAGCCTCCACCCTTCTTCTTCTTTTGGAAGGTCATTCTCTTCTCCTTCTTCTCCTTCTTTTCTTTCTTATCCTTCTTGTGCTTCTTCTTCTCATCCTTATCATTGTCACTCTTGTAGTGACAATTTGCTACAACATGATCGGGGCTTTTGCAATTGTAGCATCTTCTCACAAATTCTTTGCTTTTGATGTGATCTCTTCTCTTTCTTGCACCTTAGCCCTTCTTCTTCATGAATTTTCCCATCTTGCGTACAAAGAGGGCCATAGCTTCATCATCAATATCACTAAGATCATCATTATCACTTGATTCTTTCTTGGACTTGCCCTTGTTCTTGAATGATGATGAGCTAGCCTTGAATGCTATACTTTTCTTCTTCTTGTCTTCTTCTTCCTTCTTGTCATCCTTGTCATCCCCCTCCCTTTCCACACGGTATGTCTCTTGGGTCATGACATCACCTAGTACTTGGTTAGGGGTAATCTCCTTCAATCCTCCTCTTATGATGAGCAATCTCAACATCTCAAATCTTGGAGGTAGGCACATCAAGAACCAATGAGAGACATCATCATCCTTGATCTTCTCTCCCAAAGCCTTCAAGCCATTTACAATCACTTGTAGTCGATGAAACATTTCCAAAATGCTCTCATCTTCCTTCATCTTGAAGCTTGTTAATTTATCCTTAAGAATGTACAACTTGGCACTCTTCACCGCTGGTGTGCCCTCATATGTTTCCTCCAATCTCCTCCACACCTCATTTGCTCTTTCACTATCCTTAATGTGCTCAAACACCTTGGAATCAATGGCATTGTATATAGTGTTGAGAGCCATTGTATTGCATTGCTTGTTGATCTTGTCTTGGTTGGTGGGATCATCAGGATCAATGATAGCATAGTCATTCTCAGTCACCTCCCATACTTGATCATTGATTGAACCAAGATACATCCTCATCTTTCTCTTCCAATAATCATAGCATGTGCCATCAAAGAATGGTGGTTTGCCCCCCACATGGTTGAACACAACTTGAGCCATAATTTGACACTGAGGTTGTTAAGCCTTCAATCAAACGGTGACCATGGCTCTGATACCACTTGAAAGGTCCTAATATGGCTAGAGGGGGTGAATAGCCTATTTAAAACTACAAATCAACTAGAGCAATTTGATTAGTATGACAAATAGCGAAATACAAACTTGCTCTAGCTCTACAAGGGTTGCAAGCCACCTATCTAACAATTCTAGTTGCAATGATTACTAGGCACACAACTTACAATGTTACTACTCACTAAGGGCTCTCAATCTTGCTACTCTAAAGAGCTCCACTAGATGAACTTAAAATAACAAAGCAAGCTCTCAATTCTAATTACACTAAAGAGCTTGTCACAACTAGTTTGCAAGAATATAAATGAGTGAGTAGGGTGATTATACCGCCATGTAGAGGAGTGAACCAATCACAAGGTGAATATTAAATCAATCACTGGGAGAATACCAAATGGCAAGAGACAACCAATTTTCTCCCGAGGTTCATGTGCTTGCCAACACACTATGCCCCCGTTGTGTCGACCAATACTTGGTGGTTCGGAGGCTAAGAGGTGTTGCACAAACCTCGTCCACACAATTTGGACACCGCAAGAATCTACCCACAAGTGAGGTAACTCAATGACACGAGCAATCCACTAGAGTTACCTTTCGGCGCTCCGCCGGGGAAGGTACAAATCCCCTCACAATCACCGGAGATGGCCACGAACAATCACCGACTTGTGCCAATCCTCCTCCACTGCACCAAGCCGTCTAGGTGGTGGCAACCACCAAGAGCAACAAGTGAATCCCGCAGCAAAACACGAACACCAAGTGTCTCTAGATGCAATCACTCAAGCAATGCACTTGGATTCTCTCTCAATCTCACAATGATGATGAAACAATGATGGAGATGAGTGGGAGGGCTTTGGCTAAGCTCACAAGGTTGCTATGTCAATGCAAATGGCCAAGAGGGTGAGCTTGAGCTAGCCATGGGGCTTAAATAGAACCCCCATGAAATAGAGCCGTTGTGCCCCTTCACTGGGCACAATGCGGGGTGACTGGACGCTCTGGTCATATTGACCGGACGCTAGACCTCAGGATGCTGGACCTCAGCGTCCGGTCACGCGATGCGTGCCATGTGTCCCCTCTCTTCAAATGTTGAACGCCCGATCACAACGGTCAAGTGATGACTGGACGCAGCAGCTCAAAGCGACCGAACGCTGAACTCCAGCGTCCGGTCTGAAGGGACCGTGACACCAAAGAGGGGGGGGGGTGAATTAGGCAACTTAAACTTCTAACTCTTAACTATGGCCTCTTTTTCTACCCTTAGAAAAACCTAAGCAAAAGATAAACTATCTAAATGTGCAACTACAGTTTTGCTAATGTGTTGCTATCTCTACCGCAAAAGGAGTAATGTAATCAATGTAAATGCGGAAGCTAAAGAGCAAGGTAGAGATATGCAAACTCCCGTCGATGACTCTGGTATTTTTACCGAGGTATCGAGAAGCGCGCAAGCTTTCCCCTAGTCCTCATTGGAGCCCCTCACAAGGAATCCCTCGCAAGGGCCAAGCTCCCGGTCGGGTAACTCCGTGGATAGCCTCGGGCCTTCCCCACGTGCAAGTGGGTCTCCGACATGCCTTCCGGCAAACCTCTCCCGGATGCTCCACGCCGTCTTCACTATCAAGCTTCCGGCCGAAACACCGCGGGCCTTGTTCCCTCCGTTACACGGTGGCGGCCACACCACAAACGCGGTTGGTGTGATCTCGCAAGACTTCAAGCCCCTCTGATATACAACAATGGTGCGCGCAAGCACCGAGTGGTAAGAGGTATGCAAACCTTATTAAACACTAGGCCTAAACCTAGAGCAAGCGCATAAGCTGTGGTCTAATCAACCTAAGCACTTCGCAAAGTACCTACGCTAATCACCTAATAAAACACTAAGCACTATATAAGTGGAGATCACTAAAATGGTGTATCAACACCCTTGGTATGTTTTCTCTACTCCACTTATCTCAAATGGCCGGTTGGGGGTTGTATTTATAAGACCCACTGAGAAAGTAGCCGTTGGGGACGAAATCCTGCTTTTCTGCTACTGACCGGACGCTGATCACGTCCTGATCGGACACGTCCGGTCGTCCCGACCATTGGAGCCGCGATCCACTGATCGGACGCTACCAGCGTCCGGTCACCTGCCACTGGACGCGTCCGGTCGCAGTTTCACCGCTCTAGAACCTCGCTGTACTCGATCGGACGCTGCTGCCCTGCGTCCGGTCGGTTTTGCCGCCAGCGTCCGGTCCAGCATTCGGTCGCTGCTGTTGACGCCAGTTTGCTGAGCCTCTTCATCGGCGCATCCGGTCCAACGTCCGGTCGCTTCTATCAGCGTCCGGTCTAGCGTCCGGTCGCCTCTGCAAGCTCGTTTCTTTGCGATCTTGCGTATGTCTTGGTTCCTATCTTTGTGCTTGGACTTTGCTTGATATCTTGTGTCTTCTCTTGTGCTCCTAAGGTCTTTCTTATGGTGTTGATCATCGGATCATCACGTCGCCTTCGTCCAAGTCACGTCTTGTATCCTATTGAACTACAAAACAAACACTTGCAAATTCATTAGTCCAATTTGATTGTGTTAGTCATCAAACACCAAAATCCAAAGTAAATGGGCCAAGGGTCCATTTTCCTTACACATTCATTTCCAGTAAGCATCCAGAGAGGACTTTTTACGATCGGACGCGTCCGGTCATGCTCGACCGAACACACCCAGCGTCTGGTCACACGTCATTTCCCTTGTGCGCTGCCACGTCAGTAGGACTGGACGCAACCTTCCAGCGTTCGGTCACTAAGTGACCCAGCATCCGGTCAGAGACCGGCACCAGCATCTCTGCAACTTCTACTGATCGGACGTGCCGGTCCAATCGAGGCCAGCGTCCGGTCACTTACAATGACCTCCGTATTTTCTGTATAGGGCGCCGGTGGCATCGTCGGACTGTCCGCACTCTACGAGCGGAGATTCCACCAGTGAAGTTTCTAGCCCTTGCACAAATGTGCCAACCACCAAGTGTATCACCTTATGCACATGTGTTAGCATATTTTCATAAACATTTTCAAGGGTGTTAGCACTCCACTAGATCCTAAATGCATATGCAATGAGTTAGAGCATCTAGTGGCACTTTGATAACCGTATTTCGATACGAGTTTCACTCCTCTTAATAGTACGGCTATCGATTCTAAATATGATCACACTCACTAAGTGTCTCGATCACTAAAATAAAATGGCTCCTACTATTTATACCTTTGCTTTGAGCCTTTTGTTTTTCTCTTTCTTCTTTTCCAAGTTCAAGCATTTGATCATCACCATGCCATCACAATCATCATGATCTTCACCATTGCTTCATTGCTTGGAGTAGTGCTACCTATCTCATAATCACTTTGATAAACTAGGTTAGCACTTAGGGTTTCATTAATTAACCAAAACCAAGCTAGAGCTTTCAGCCATACAGGTAAAAAGCTCCAAAAACAAAGTCGTTTTGGACAACGACATGGTCTCCAAAGTATTACTTTGACTCCTTGTTTTTATAAAAATATTTATCAAAAAGTGATATATGTATATTTTTATGAAAGTATTTTTTAAGACAAATCTATTTATATGGCTTTCACATTTCTAAACTCAACAACTTAAAAGTTATTTATGATTTATATTCCTAATATTTGACTCAAGCATTGTCCAAAACAATTTTATTTTTTAGTACAGAGGGAGTACTCAATGTCTAAAGTTGCGCATTTTCAGTGTTTAAAGGTTTCATCCCATCAAACTGCTAAATCGTTGCTAATGAGCTTGTTCGCTACAGCTTATGCTGCAATTTGTGAACTAAAAACACTAAGAAGACAACTGACGCAAGCTGCAGGCCTGCAGCAACAGATCTATACTCCTTCCGTCTAATAAAAAAAAATGTTATTATCACTTTTTGAGGAAGTCAATATTTTTAACTTTAATGAAATATACACAAAAGATATTAATATTTATGGTGCATAATAAATATTATTAGATTAATTGTTGAATATATACAAATATTGATGATATATTTTTAACAAATCTAGTTAAACTAAAGAAAATTTGATCTACACAAAACCCTATGCGACACTCTTTTCGATACAGGGAGTACTCTCTCCTTTTGTTTTACATGCCATATTAGGTTTGTCCTAAGTCAAACATTTCTAATTTTAACTATCAATTTTTTTTAAAATAATTTAGTTTCATAACATATGAACTATATATCATAAAACTATTTTTCATAGTGAATCTAAAGCATAAATCTTATGTTATTAACCTATATAATTTTCAAAAATTAGTATTTAAAGTTAAAAATGTTTGATTTAGCATAAGCCTAATATGACATGTAAAGACAAATGAAAGGAATACTTATCAACATGTGGCAATCGCAAAGCTAGATGCAAATGGTCCGAGAAAAATAAAGTTCTAGTGATGTTGCAATTCCATTAGAGTGAGGGACTGATTTGCAAAGATACTACTAATCCTTAAGAAATGATGGAGGTCAACTAGATCAATGGAAACAATATTGCATTGCAGTGGGAAATGAACACAAAATACAAATATCATGACTCGAGACGACCGATCGATCGAGTCCCCTAAAATTATACGCTATTAATAGGACGCAGGCGTCCGTTCGGACACCGTGCACCCACTCCGCCTCGCTGCTGCCGCGCGCCCTATCCCACTCCTCTCGCCCCCGCCTATCGCGCGCCGTCTGCTCCCTCCCGTCGCTGGCGCTGGTGCTGGTGGTGCTCACTCCACCCGTCGCGTGCGCAGCCCGCCAGGCCAAGCCAAGCTCGGTGCTGGTGGCGGCTGTGGTAGTGGTGCTCGCACGCCGCCACTGGTGTTGGTGCTAGTGGTGCTCATGCGCCGCCGCTCGCCTTCGGCTCCGACCTCGATGGCTGGAATCGGCCTGCCCCGGCCTCCCCCATATTTCAAAACGCATATTTTAGATGTTTCATAGATATGTTGCAAGTGTTTCATATGGATGTCGTAAAATTAGATCGGGTTGTTGCAGATGCTGCAATGCTTGTACTCGTACGTTGCAAACTTCTGTTTTCGATGTTTCATCTATTCTTTCAGACGTATGTTGCAAATGTGTTTACCTGGATGTTGCATATGTTTCACACATATGTTGCAAGTATTTTATTTGGATGTTGCTATGTTTATAGTGGTTTCAAGTGTTTTTCAGGTGTTTTGCAAATGTTTCATACGCATGTTTCAAATATTTCATTTGTCCTCAGGCGTATGTTGGAAGTGTTGCACATGTATATTTTAAAAGTAGATCAGGTGTTGCATATCACTCCTTGCCTTCTGCCGCCTCACCTCGGTGTCAGACGCGGGAAGCGAGCGCAGGCAGAAGCGGTCCCCACTGGGCGGGCGGTCCACTCGCGCATGCGTAGCAGCAGGCGTGGCGCGCAGCAGGCAGGCACGCGTAGCAACAATAGGTGTGGGTGGGCAGGCGCAGCAGGTGAGGCAAGCGTAGCAGCACACAGAGTAGGCGGGGCTGGCGCGGGTGTTCGGATGAGGGCTAGCATCCGGACGTCCGGGCGTTGCTGCGCTAGCCACCCCAAAATTATACTCTGTTGGGTTTCATAATTCTTTTATTTTGGACAACTCGACATGGTCCCAAAGAAAGATTTGTTCATACATCTGTGTGCTATAATATGCAAATCTCAAGACTATAATCAATACATGCAAATCTCAGTGTGGTCAAAATATTTATTTTTTGATTCACTGATAATTAAAATTTAAATTTTTTTAACTAGAACCTTACCAAAATGACAAGAATTGTACGTCCGGAGGGAAAATCAACATTAACTAACTATAATATTATGACTCCTGTTGCCAGCCTATTGGGCTTGTTCGGCTGGCTTATTCGGCTGGCTGGGGCTGGCCAGGCCACTCAGCAGGGCACTGTTTACGTCCTGCCAGAACAGTATTTTCCTTTCACAACAATCAACCGGAACAGTATTTTTCAGTCGTGCCGACCAGCCCATTACTTGCATTGTGTGCGGTGTACTAGTGGTAAACAGCAATATTGGATCTACTTAGTGGTCGTTCTACGAGACCTTTATTCATACAGCTTTTAGTTTGTTTATTAATATTCGACCAGATCGTTTCTTCACCAACCAAGGATCTTCTTTATTGATTCGTTCTTCTATTTTGTTTTCAAGGTACCGTTTAGTTCCACTTAATTTTGCAAAAAATTTTCAAGATTCTCCGTCACATCAAATCTTTAGACACATGTATGAAGCATTAAATATAAATAAAAAATAAAACTAATTACACAGTTTAGACGAAATTCACGATACGAATCTTTTAAGCCTAATTAGATTATGATTGGACACTGATTACCAAATAATAATGAAAGTACTATAGTACCATTTCGCTAAAAATTTTGCAAACTAAACTAGCCCCAAGCGTGGGTAATGTGAACAGCCTTGACGTGACCAGCTAGCTGGGGACTGCACTGCAGCGATAAGATGGAACCCAACTTCAACCACCAAATTAAGGATCACCATGGACACAGGTTGTTCATACCGGTCCAAACGTGGTATTATTTCTTTTTATAATTAACCACAGCTACCACTGTATTGTTGTCTTTTTTTGTCAAAGTTTTCGGTCTGTTGGGATGTTGAGGCCATAGATCATTGTACCTTCTCTCCTGCTGCTGTGGTAATCCGAAGATTACTTGCGAATTCTGGTACCTTTTCAAACTCTACTTCCTCTTAATGAAAAACGTGACTCACGGTATGATCGTGAAAAAAAAGATCTATCACAGTATTACTCTCTCTGCCCCAGTATATAAGGCGTAACCATGTCTGGTTCAAAGACCAAGGAACATATTTAATTCTCTCTGTCAAAACTAGTATTACTGCATCGATGCACGTGTGTCTAGAGAGAGCACGCCTTATATTATGGGACATGAATAAAAAGTGGTTCCGCCTTACATATTAGGACAGAGGGAGTATTGTTAGTGTCTGGAGGATACAAACATGCATTTAGTAACCAACTTTAATTTACTCCTCCCCAATGGTTCCATTTGAGTAAGTATACTATATATATTTGACATATATAGGTCTTGAAGTGAAATCATAGCTTTGATCAATAATTGTAGATATAAATATGTTAGACAGGAACACATATTAGAGACAGAGATATATATATTAAAAGCCAAAAAGATGGCCAGCTCCTCCGCCTGCTCCTCTAGACACATCGGCTGACATGTTTTACACCGCGCGATCTGTTGGTTGACGGCCACCGTGCCTCTTGTTATGTTGGTAGGTGGGTGTCTGATTCTCTAACTGTTCTCTCCTATTACCTTTGAGCTTCTCGGTTTGGCTTCTGTCCGAATCCACTTTTGCCTTCGTTTCTGTGACCTTGCCTTCCGATTCGGCCATCAATAATTGCGTCCTCGGCTTCTCCCCAATCGGCCTGCTGTCATTTTCTCTTCCCTTCCCTCGGCCTGTTGCTCCGCTGCTCGCCCGCTCTCCTCTCCTTCCGCCTCCTTCGCCGCCGGCGCTTCTTTGTACGCTGCCGCTGCTGCCCCTCCTCGGCGGCCTCGCGCCGCCGCAGGCTCGCGCCGCTGCAGGGCCTGGGGTGCGGGCCCGGCTCCGCCTCCTTGGGGCTGCCCAGCATTCTACTGGGAGCCGTCGTCGGGGCCTGCGGACGGCCGTCGCGGTTCCGCCGTCCAGGGAAGCGGCTGTTCCCGCGGAGAGCCTCGCTGTCGTACTGTTGCCTCTCTTCTGTCTTATCCACCCTTCTGCGCTACATGCGGTCCGGTTCGCTCTTCGGTGTGCCAATGTCTGATTTGGTTGCTTCGTTGCCCCTGTAGGTTCCCCTCGTCGTTGCAGCTGCGTTCATTGTCGACACACGCCTCTGAGTTGTGGCCAGGGGTCGCTGCTCCACCGTTCAGCCACGCGTATGTGCCACCGGAGAATCTCGCCGTCGTCCAGTTGGTGCGCGTCGTCCAGTTGGTGCGCGCTGATTTTATTCACCTGCTTCCATCTCATTGTGTGTTATAGATGCGTTTTGGTTCTCTGTTTCCTGTGCCCTTGCCTGATTCGACCGCTCCATTCCCCCTGCAGGTTCCGTCGGCGCCGTTGTTGTCCCTGTTGGTTGCCTGTTCTTTCCAGGTCCGTTCTTCAGCCCGTCTGCCTTGTGCGTCTCCTTTTCTTATGTTCATCTAAGATATTATACATCCTCACTGATGCAGCGTTTTGGGTTTCTTATCTTGCACGAACGTCGTGTTCGTGTAGGCTTGCGTGAGTTTGGAATTTTAAAAAAAGGGGGTTCTGTGTGTTTTGGACAAAACATCAAAAACAAGGGGAAAAATGTTCTGTTTCCGCATGTCCTACTTAGCTATTTTACAGGCTGTGGCGCAGCATTGCTGCCTTTCTTATGTCTCCGTTATACGGCAGACAGTAGAGGATGGGACTAATTTGTATGGTGTTGAGCTGCAGCTGCCCCAGCACGCTGCTCAAGGCCCATCTGGCACCACACTTTTCTTCTGGGCTCCCCCGGGTTTACCAGCTTCTTCTGCTTATGAGACTGCATCTTTGCAAGCCCTGGTACACTTACAGGCCATGTTTGGTTTCATTATAGCTGATTATAGTATTCACGGTTTATTGTTGTACAGGAATTTAGCTCGCCATCTTTTCCCAATTGCAAATAGAGGTATCCACCTAGCTAGGCTGGTTATTGCTACTTCCAGTGATGCTGGCGCACCCTGTCCGCTGCTCCTGGCAGTTGCGCAGCAGCTAATTGATCAAGTAGGTTCCGTTCCAGACGGAATGGTGTTTTAGCGTCTGATGGTGCTCTCCAAAAATTTTTTACCTGTTTTCCTAACCTTTGTTTCGTGGTTCATGCTTCCCGCTTGTCTTCACAGCATGTTACACCTTTTTCTTTCCTATATGTTGACTAGGTTTCCCACGGTTCCTCTCAGTTTGCTTTAATGTTTCATAGTCGTCAGCTTAGTTCCCACAGCAGTGTGCCTTTCTCATTTGTGCCTAATTTACTGACCCTCGATAAGTTCATGATTCCTCATTCCTGGCTAATTGACTCATCCACACTGACTGCATGCTTTGTTTTAGTTTCTTTGCGTATGTGTTTTTTGTGTTCTTCGGTGCTTCGACCACCCTTTGTCTATAACAACCTGCCTGGGTCTATCAACTGCTGCCTCACCGTGTCGGTTCTTTGGTTCTAAAAAAAAACAAGCAAAAAATATTTCTGGTTCTTTGTTCGCTATGATTATCTGCGCAGTGCTCGCCTTGAATGGAGTCGTCTGTTCCATGTGGTGGCGAACTGCACAGTATGTTCTTTTTATTCTATTTTACCTGCTTCCTATATGCTGTTTGCTCCGGTTGTTGCACACGTTCCTATTTGTTGCACTAACTTACCGGTTGCCCTGCCAGTGGACGGCTCGGTGCGCCTGCGCGCCTCTGCTGCCGCCTCCTCGGCTCCCCGCACTAGGCAACGTATGTACCTAGCGCTATTGCGCATCTCCTCTTCCTTCTACTATATTATTAATAGGTTGTGTGATGTTTCTCAACTCAGGCCGTGCTTCGTCCCATCCTGCTGATACGTCTGGTCTGTTCTCGCTGCGCCATGATTCCTCGCTTCCATTACCGCCGGCCCATCGCGCGCCGCAGCATATGTGCTGCCTTCCTTCTTGTTGCTTATCTTAGTGGGCATGCGCTACCGGACTTTGTTAATATCTGTCCTTTCTATTAGGTACTGCACCCTCTGATGAGCCAGGCGGCTCTTGTCCTCCTGTTCAGCCGGACCGTTTGTTACGGTTAGGCCCTTCTACTGCAGCTCCACCAAGATCTCGTGCGTGGCGTCGCCTTTTCCACCAACAGCCCGCCTCGCCGATGCATGTCCAGTCGTCGGACCCTTCTTCTCGTGTGGGCGGTTCATTGCGGGCAGGGTCTTCGCCCTAGCAGAATGCAGCAAGTCGCGTCAGACGCCGTGCGTTCTGCTTGCCATTCCATGGTTTGTGGTCCTCTTGTCAGATTACGAGTGATATCTCTAAAATTCCGAGCTCCTACGTAGGTACCAGCACATCCTATGTTATTCGAAGTTCTGATCCCGCAGCTTCTAGGCAAAAGAGGAGGCGCCTTCTACAGCAGCACCGGCTGGTTTGGGGAGGTAACAGCCGCGCTTGCCTTCTATATATTATCCGCATCTTACTCGCCGAGCCGTCCCTTCATGGTTTCTTTCCTCTTCAGGAGCCGCTGCTGTTCGTAGTGCAGACCTTGTCTGTGGCCAGTTTGATCCGGAGTTTGTTAATGCGCTCAAAGGTATAGACTCAGCCTATGCTCCGCGGCCTATGCCATCCTTTGCCTTCATATAGCAACGTGTTGCTTCTGTCATTCCATCTATCGTGCCATTGTTGTTCATCCCTTTTCTCCTCCTTTGTTCTGCAGTATCCTATCGTGAACGGTCTTACTATGGAGGACCTTCGCATGAATGTTCTAGCTGCCAGGCTGTTTTCTGGCATGCTGAATGTCGACGAAATATGGTCGGCAGTCCACCAAGGGGGGTGCCCATGGTGGTAGATTATCGGTAGGATGCGTGTAATCAGGAACCAGATGGTGACACAAGGCGCAGAGACAGCGATTTAGACAGGTTCGGGCCATCTGGTCGACGTAATACCCTACGTCCTGTGTCTTTGGTGTATTGTATTGAGATGTATACTGTCTGATCTGTCCTCTAGGGGACCCTTGTCTCTCCTTATATACTCTGAAGAGACAAGGTTACAAGTAAAGTATCCAATTTGGTACTATCACAATATCTAGTATAACTTGTAATCTTGATGTGCACGCCTTGATCTTACGGGCTGGGCCACCTCGGATGGTGCGGCCCATGTACCATCTTGTGGTACCCGGGGGTATATCCCCCACAGCTAGTCCCCGAGCGCCATGTATTCTGATGTGACACGCCATTTTAACCTTCTCCGAACAGTGAGGCTTGAGTTCTTGACATCTCCGACCACCGTTGTCGTCGGAGAAGTAGGTTGTCCGAAGAATGTATGGTGCTCTTAAGAAGAAAGAAAAAGATTTCCGTCCCGGGAAGTGTGCCCACTTGTATTTCTGAAAAGAAATGTAAGTGCGTCTTGTAGCGTCCTTGATCATCAGAGGCATAGAGGTCGAAAAACAAACACATTCACCGCAAGGTGAAGTGTGCCCACTTAGTCCCCGAGCCTGGTAGTAGGTGACGTAGGCACGTGGTGCCAGGGTCTAAAAAGAATTCCCAGTTAAGTTGAGAATCCAATCATCGTACCGATGTAGTCCCCGAGCTTGCTGGAAGGCGAGGTATGAGCCTTGTAGCAAGGTCTAAACGAGAAAGAATATCCCAACTGTATGCGAGTCGCCAGTCGCATGTAGTTGAGATGCAAAGTCCCTGAGCCGTGGTCGGAGTGTGGTTGAGGTAGTCCCCGAGCATAGGTCGAGGAGCGAGCGATGAAGTCCCCGAGCCGTGGTCGGAGAGTGATCGAGACAGTCCCCGAGCACAGGTCGAGGAGCGAGCGACGAAGTCCCCAAGCCGTGGTTGGAGAGTGATCGAGGCAGTCCCCGAGCGTAGGTCGAGGAGCGAGCGACGAAGTCCCCGAGCCGTGGTCGGAGAGTGATCGAGGCAGTCCTCAAGCACAGGTCGAGGAGTGAGCGACGAAGTCCCCGAGCCGTGGTCGGAGAGTGATCGAGGCAGTCCCCGAGCACAGGTCGAGGAGCGAGCGACGAAGTCCCCAAGCAGTGGTCGGAGAGTGATCGGGGCAGTCCCCGAGCACAGGTTGAGGAGCGAGCGACGAAGTCCCCGAGCACAGGTCGAGGAGCGAGCGACGAAGTCCCCGAGCCGTGGTCGGAGAGTGATCGAGGCAGTCCCCGAGCGTAGGTCAAGAAGCGAGCGACGAAGTCCCCGAGCATAGCTCGAAATTACTGCAATATAAACCTTTGGATAGAGATCTGGTCGGCGGTGATGAAGTCGTCCGGTCCTTGAGCTTTCTGACCTGTCGTTATGGCGGCGGTCGCGGTTGTCACGGCGATGTTCGAGGCGAGATGCAGTCCGAAACCTCCTTTGTTTGGCGTACGTGTATGCGCGGAGTTGACCCTTGCATGCTTGTGGAGACGATGCGTACGTGCATGCGCGCATGCAAGTGCCTTAGCAATCTGGAGTTGGCTTTCATGTAGATGCCCTTCGTACCTTAATTACTTTAATTAGCTTCGCATGACTTTTGGCAATCGGTCTTGCCTGTCATGGCTCTGTAGATTACACGGACTCCTTTTCTGCTTGCTTGTCATCCTGGTGTTTGGGCGCGGTTCAAGCATGTTGTGTATGTATGCACACGTATACGCTAGTTGCCCCTTGATTAAATAACTTGCAAGGCCTGTACACGCTTCTAGTTTGCTCGTAATCAGAGGAAAGTCTTGATCGATGAAACCTTGACTTGGAAATTCCAGTGTCAATGCCGTGTTGGAGATGGAGGCGGCGTTGTAGTCCGACTTGTGCTCTGATTTTGATACTTGGGCTTTAGATCGGATCTGGTCGTCTCGTGGAGACAGGGCGCCGTCTTGGGAATCCGATGTGGTGATCTACATGATAGACTGTTGCTTTTGCTATTGTTGTAGAATCCCGAGCACGGAGTGGTCTGGCGAGAAGTCCTAGAGCACGGAGTGGTCTGGCGAGTCCCCGAGCACGGGCGTGGTCTGGTCAGAGTCCCCGAGCACGAGCGTGGTCTGGCCAGAGTCCCTGAGCACCGTAGTGGTCTTGGCGAACCCTGAAGCATGAGCTCGTTGACCGAACTGTGTTCCTGAAAAATAAACACGGAGAGCGGTAGTACATGATGATGTACGAAATATATTGACCTCTCTATAGGAGGTGAAGTAAACACTTGGTGTTCGGTTGGCGATGAATTATACGTGGTGTAATATTCGAAAAATAACATTAGCTGTTTTTAGCCCTTTTGTTATGTAGAGGCGTAGCGCGATGTATTAACCTGTCCTGAAGAATGCGCCAGCCCTGGGCTGACCAACATCTCGTAGCGCGAGGTACGGAACGCTGCCGCGCGTAGAGTGCCAGTGTTACCAGGGAGCGACTGCCGACTACCCGTAGCGCAGAGGGCGGACTCTCATGCATGCGTGGGGTGGAGCCGGAGACAGTGCCGGCTCTAGGATTCTCAAGCAGGAAGGAAAACGTATCGGCGAACCGTTGTAAAAACTTATACATGTTTTGGATTGTATGTATGGAGAAAATTCGACGCGGAGCGCACCCTTAGGGTGGTCGGCGGAGGTGTACGATGATCGAAGAAATTTTCAATTAAAAATAATACTTAGCTTTATTGACGACCGGTGGGAGTAGTCGGCGTGTTGCGATGTTCGAGAGATGGCTTGACGTGTCGTTGGCGATGAAGTTGTCCGGTCCTCGAGCTTTTCGACCTGTCTTCATGACTGTGGTCACGATTGTCGTAGCGCCGTTCTTCGCGGCGATCATCATTGCGACGTAGTCTTGTGGTCGAGGTGGTCGAGGTGGTCGGAGCTCGGCGGAGCCGCTCGAGACGTGGTCGATGTGGTCCGTAGTCGACGTGATCGGAGCTCAGCGAAGCCGCTCGGGACGTGGTCAACGTGGTCGCGGTCGACGTGGTCGGAGCTCGGTGGAGCTGCTCGGGACGTGGTCGACGTGGTTGCGGTCGACGTGGTCGGAGCACGGCGTGTTCAGCGACTCGGCGGGGCTTGACGTGGTCATCCTGGTCGGTCGCGTGGGGAGACATACGTAGATAGCTACGTGCATGTTAGATGCATCCGTGCATGTGTACATGCATACAAGCCTCAATACTTAATTAGCTTGCATGTCTTCTCGTATGTACATGAGGCATGTACAGATTGATTGGCTTAGCTTGCATGCCGTCGTATGCGTGTATGCGGCTCACGCACATACATGCAGGCCTAATTAACTTGCGTACGTAGCCATGTTGATCACGTAGTCGTTGTTTGCTGATCGGCTCTTATCCGACTAGAGTCCGTCTCTCTCTACCACGCAATCCCGTGCACCCGTGGCAATCCTGAGCCAGGCTACCATGTCGACAATGGCGTTGTATGCCTCGGACATGACCTTCTTGCCATGGGGCTGCACGCGCTCATGACCGGCCAGGTGACCCGACGGAGGCGTAGTGTTGAGCGAGAGCGAGAGCATCGTGGCCGTGGGCTCCTGATCGAGCGCGACGTTGCTTGCTTGTCTGACGTACATAGAAGCTATAATTAGCTTGCATGGTGGTGTAGATCATGACGTGATGTCGTAACGCTGCTTTCAAGTCTCGTCGTTGATGCATGCCGTGGCTGAAGCTTTGACTTCGTATTCGCCAACACGAGATGCATGCGGGATAGATTCCGATCTCGTCACGAGTTTTAAGATCAGATCTGATAAAATTTGCTGCAGCTGATGTCGCCTGGCTTCTGCCGACTTGCTTCCTGGTGTTGGTCCCAGCAAAAATCCAAGCGAGTCGGAGCTAGATGCTTGAGAGGTGAAGTTCCGTCGCAGGTAGCCGGACGGTTGTTGTCGCTGTGATAATCTGCTTGAGACGTGAAGTCCCGTCGCAGGTAGCCGCAAGGCTGTTGTTGCCGTAACGTCGAGCCTGTAAGGCTGCTGAAGAACGCCGCCTCGGGAAAGGTTGCCACGGACGGCGTCGATGTTGAGATCCCATCTGGTTTGCCATGGATCAAGCGCGCACAACCCCTAGAGGGGGCCCCTACCTGGCGCGCCACTGTCGACGAAATATGGTCGGCAGTCTACCTAGGGGTATGCCCAAGGTAGTAGATTATCGGTAGACAGATGCGCAAGCCCCAAACAAGACGGTGACGCAAGACAGACACGAGGTTTTATCCAGGTTCGGCCGCCAAGAAGGCGTAATACCTACGTCCTGCGTCTGATTTGTATTGCTATATGTCAATGAGAGATATTTTTTAGAGGGGTCCCCTACCCGCCTTATATAGTTCGGGGGGCAAGGTTACAGATCTGGAAACTAATCCTAGTCAGTTACAATTGCCATATGTGGCCGGATAAGGATTCCTATTCTAACTGACCAGGATCCTGCTTGGTCGCCAAATCCGTCTTGATTCCTTGTGTGGGACTCCGATCAGGTTAACTGGGCCGCACGTCATCTTTCGGGTGGACTGAACCCATCGATCCGGGCTAGCCCAAGCTTAGCCGTAAGGGTATAGCGCGCTGGAATCGTCTGGATCTCATGTGCTGGTACATGGATTCTCTTGGAGAAGAACTGACAACCTTCACAGCGGCGGACTAGCTTCTCTGCGTCGGCCACTGCTGATGGCCAATAGAACCCTGCTCGGAAAGCCTTACCGACCAGTGTTCTTAAGGCCGCGTGGTTGCCGCAGGAGCCAGAATGGATTTGGTCTAGGAGATGCTTGCCTTCCTCCTGGGTTATACACTTCATCAAGATTTCCTCCTTAGCGTTTTTGCGCCATAACTTGCCATCGACGAGCAGATACTGCTTACTACGACGCATCAGGCGTTCATTTTCTGTTCGATCGATATAACCGCTACCGTCTATTAAGTACTTGATGAAAGGTGTTCTCCAGTCCGGCTCATGAGTGGTCGGAAGCGGCTCGGTTGTGCTCGGCGCCGGAACCGTAGCCACTAATTGCTGGTCTGAAACTTTGTCGGTCGTTGATCTTCGTCGTCAATGGAAGGCATGAGCAGGTCTTGGACGAATACGCTGTGTGGGATTTTGGCTCGGGATGATCCTAACTTTGACAACGCATCCGCTGCCTGGTTCTTGTCCCGGACCACGTGTATGTACTCGATGCCATAGAACCTGCCTTCCAGCTTTCTTATCGATTTGCAATATGCGTCCATCTTTTCACTGGTCGTGTCCCAGTCCTTGTTGAGTTGGTTGATGACCAGAGCCGAATCTCCGTAGACATAGAGACGTTTAACTCCAAGCTCAACCGCAATGCGTAGACCATGCAGGCATGCTTCATACTCGGCGGCATTATTAGATGCTGGGAAATAAATCCTGAGGACGTACCGGAGCTGCTCCTTGGATGGTGATACGAAAAGAACTCCTGCTCTCGCACCGTCAATGTTGAGAGAACCATCGAAGTACATCGTCCAATATTCGTCGGATCCCGGAGAGGCAGGCGTGCTTAAGTCTGTCCACTCGACGATGAAATCGACGAGTGCCTGAGACTTGATTGTAGTACGGCTTGCAAATTCCAAGGAAAAGGGGCATAGCTCCATTGCCCATTTGACGATGCGCCCGTTCGCATCCTTATTGCGAATGATGTCCCCCAAAGGATACTCGGTCAGGACCACCACACGATATCCGTCGAAGTAATGTCTCAACTTTCGGGATGTTATCAGTATGGCGTAGAGCAGTTTCTGAATCTGTGGGTACCTGGTCTTGGATTCGTTGAGTACCTCACTAACGAAATAAATTGGCCGTTGTACCTTGTAGGCGTGGCCCGGCTCGTCGCGCTCGACCACCATTGTAGTGGAAACCACCCGATCGGTTGCTGCAATGTAAAGTAGGAGAGTTTCGTCTTCTCTTGGAGCAGTAAGTACCGGAGGTGACGTGAGGTATTGTTTCAGCTGCGTGAAGGCAGCGTCTGCTTCCTCCGACCACTCAAACTTCTCAGACGATTTGAGCAGTTTGAAGAACGGTAGTCCTTTTTCTCCTAATCTTGATATGAAACGGCTTAGAGCAGCCATGCAGCCGGTGAGCTTCTGAACATCCTTCACCTTTTTTGGGGGCTTCATGTCTAAGACAGCTTTGACTTTCTCCGGGTTAGGGCGTATGCCGTCGTAACTGACGACGTTGCCGAGCAATATGCCAGAAGGGACACCAAAGATGCACTTCTTTGGGTTTAATTTCCATTGGAACGTATTAAGGGCTGCGAAGGTGCGTTCCAGATCGTCAACAAGGGTATGTGCTTCCTTGGTTTTGACAACTACATCGTCGACGTAAGCCTCGATGAGGCCGTCTTTTATCTCGTCGTTGAGGCAGGCCTGTATAGCGCGTTGGTAGGTAGCACCGGCGTTTTTGAGCCCGAACGACATAGTCGTGTAGCAGTAGGCGCCGAAAGGCGTGATGAAAGATGTCTTGATCTGGTCGTCCTTTTTGAGAGCGATCTGGTGATAACCAGAGTAGCAATCGAGAAAGGAAAGCAGCTCGCAGCCGGCGGTTGAATCTACGACCTCGTCTATGCGAGGTAAGCCAAAGGGGTCCTTAGGGCAGTGTTTGTTGAGATCAGTGTAATCAACGCACATTCTCCATTCATTATTCTTTTTGCGTACAAGAACCGGGTTGACTAACCATTCCGGATGATACACTTCTTTGATAAATCCGGCTGCCAAAAGCCGTGTAACTTCTACCCTAATCGCCTCCTTTTTGTCGCGAGCGAACCGTCGTAGCTTCTGCTTGATTGGTTTGGCTTTGCTGTTGACATTTAAGGAGTGCTCAATCAAGTCCCGAGGTACACCGGGCATGTTGGAAGGTTTCCATACAAACACATCCACGTTGCCCCTCAAGAACCTGACGAGCGCGTCTTCCTATTTGGGATCCAGGTCGGCCCCGATGAGGGCCGTTTTGCTGGGATCGCCCTCGACCAGCTGGATCGTCTTGTGCTCCTTGGATCTGATGTTCTTGCGCGGAGCCTCGAGCTCTGGAATCTCCAAGTGGTCGGCCGTGGTCTTCTTAGCGTCGAGCATGGTCTCGGCCATGCGAATAGAGAGGTCGTGGGCCTCTGCTATTTTGAAGTTGTCGTCCTCGCAGGTATAAGCTGCGTATACGTTGCCCCTGAGGGTTAAAACTCCTTTCTCAGTAGGCATCTTGAGCACCAGATACCTGTAATGAGGTATGGCCATGAACTTGGTGAGCGACGGTCGACCAAGAATAGCATGGTAGGTGCCGTCGAAATCAGCGACCATGAAGTTGACGTAGTCGGTGCGGAAGTGGTCCGGAGTCCCAAACTGCACAGGTAGCGTGATCTGCCCGAGAGGTGTGGAGCTCTGTCCGGGGAGAACGCCCCAGAACTGCGCCTCGTACGGCTTCAGGTCCGCCTGGGCTATTTTCAGGGCGGGCAGGCTGTTTTTGAATAGTATGTCAATGGAGCTGCCGCCGTCGATCAGTACCCTGTCAAACTGAACCTTGTTGATACAAGGATCGAGGACCAGGGGAAAACGCCCTGGCTCAGGTATGGCGGCCCATTGGTCCTTCCTGCTAAAGTAGATTTCACGGTGAGACCACGGAGGAAGCCGTGGATCGGTAAGAAGGTTGTCGTTCTTTGCCACGTTCAAGCAAGCGCGGGCGAGTAGCTTGCGTTCTCGTTTGGTCTCAATGGACACCTTGCCGCCGATGATGGTGTGCACGTGATCAGTCGGCTTGACGTATTTATGACGAGGGTCTGCATCGTCGTCGTTGTTGTCCTCATTGCGCTGTTCCCTCACATCATTAGGCTTGTCGGACATATCCGGAGCCTGTTGACGCGTGTAGATAGTCTTGAGGATGCGACAATTCTCCATGGTATGGTTTGACTTGGGATGGAGCTGGCAGGGCCCCTTCAATGCTTTGGCGTAGTCGTCCTCGTAGTTACGACGTCCGCCGCCCTTTTTCACAGTATTGACCTCGCCGTCGTCTTCCCGAGCACGCTTGCTCCTGTAATCGTCACGGCGGTTGCGCCACTGATTACGTTGGTCACGGTGGTCGCGGGAGTCGTTGCGCTGGTTGCGGCAGTCAAAATTGTCGTTCCGACCACGGTTGCCGCGGTAATCGTCGCGGCGTGGAGGGTGGTCGGAGCGTGGAACCCTTGCTGCTTCTTCGACGATTATCTTTTTAGCGTCATCAGCGTCCGCGTATTTCTTAGCGGTGGCCAAGAGCGCTGTGACTGACTCAGGTCTTTTCCGGAGGAGCTTGTCTCTTAGGGCGTCGTGGAAGCGGAGGCCGGTGACGAAAGCCTCGATTGCTTCGTTGTCGGAGATTGATGGGACCTTGATGCGCATCTCCGAGAAACGCCGAACGTATTCGCGCAGTGGTTCGTCTTTCCGATCTCGAATCCGTTGCAGATCGTACTTGTTGCCGGGTTGTTCACAAGTAGCGATGAAATTGTCGATGAAGGCCTGCTTGAGCTCCTGCCAAGAATCAAAATAGTTCGCCGGCAAGCTGACTAGCCATTGGTGACCTGCATGACCAACAGCGACTGGGAAGTAGTTAGACATAACGTGCTCGTCAGCCATGGCTGATCGGCACGCGGTTTCGTAGAGCATGACCCATAATTCGGGGTTTTCCTTGCCGTCGTACTTCTGAAGTTTCTCGAGCTTGAAATTCTTAGGCCATATGACTTGGCGAAGGTGTGGAGTGAACTGCTTCAGACCCGGCGGGCCGTGGGCGGTGTCATACTCCATACGGCGATAGCTTTCATGGGATGCACGATCGTTGGCTCTCTGGTTGATGCGAGCACGTAGATCACGTCCACCGAGGTAATGGCAGAGATCGTTATTGCCGTCGCGGCGATCTCGATTGCCATCTGGACTAGCCCTGCGATCGTGGTTATCACGGCGATTGTCGCGGTTATCTCGGCGGTTGTCACCTCGAACGTCGTGACGGTTATCCTCTCGGCGGTGGTTTTCGTCCCGACCACCATCATGACCACCGTTCCTGCCTTGACGGCTGTCCGACGGGTTGTTGTTGCGCGAGCCACGTCGGTTGAGCGGCTGTGAGCGACTTGAGTATTGGCGGCTGTAGCTTGATTCCACTGAAACGGAAGGGGCCCGGGCTTGATTCATCTCTGCGGTCTGAGCCATAGCAGCCGTCAGATAAGCTTGTATGTCATCATGGATTACTTGAGTCTCGGGAGTGTTGGGCAGCCGCTGCATTGTCGCCATGGCGACGGCTACGTTGGCGCTTGGGGTCTTGAAGACTTGTTTATCCCCCACCCTATCGAAAGCATTGTTGAGGTCACGCGGTTGGACCCTTATGCGTCGTGCCTCCTGGTCTGCTTCAGCTTCGATTTGCCGGCGATTAAACCGGTCAATATTGCGTGCTTCGCGTGTAGTCTTTTCTTGTTCTGTTTCGCCAACTGCTGGCGGCTCGTCATTGTTGACAACATGGATCAAATCCCCTCGTCTTGGCGGGAAAGACGGAAATTGGGGGAAACCCGGGGCGTGGTCTGGTAGATCCAGATCGTATTGGACGCCTTCATCTTCGTGACACTGAAGCTCGGTGTGGACAGATGCGTTGGATGCGATGTCGGATGAGGAGCTGGAGTCGCCCTTTCGGACCGTGTGGACGGATCCTTCTTGATAATCTTCAATCCGGACCATGTTGACGATGTTGCATGGCTTTGGCTGGAATCAGTGTATAGGACACGGATCCGAGCAGCGTCGTAGATTGTACGCGTAGCTGGAGGCAGCGTTTTGCAGGCCGTAGGGCTGGACCTGGTGGTTCTCCGTCGGGACTTCGTACTCGCAGAGTCGAAGACTCGTCGCGAAGGCTGGCTGGCGACGAGCAAAGCGCCCCTCAGGAGTAGACACGACCACGAGATCTGTTCCAAGTCGCGCAGGACGACTGGTCCGAGCTGGTCGGATAGATCTGTTGTGGGGAGATGTTACCTACTCATTAGGTTGGCTTTGAACCGTACTTACCAGAGCTAGGGTCTCAGTGAGTTTGACGCCGACCCGATCGATTGAGTCGAGCAGGTCGGTGTTATCGATCTGCTTGCCTCTGTAGCGGGGAAGCGGATGACGGGTTGTCGGCGTGGCTGTAGGCGTGGTCGGAGCCAGATGTACCATGGTCGGAGCCGTATTCACCGTGGTCGGAGCCATGTACGCCGTGGTCGGAGCCGTGTTCACCGTGGTCGGAGCCGTGTTCACCGTGGTCGAAGCCATGTTCACCGTGATCGGAGCCACGTACGCCGATGCAGGTGAAGTAGTCGTCGGCGCAGGTTGGATCCACGCCTCCTCAGTGGCCTTGGCGATGAAGTCGTCGGCGCCGGTAGTCCAGGTGATCTGGCCGACGGTGAACGTGAGGCCGTTGGGCGTTGCCATGGAGCCGGAGATGATGACCATCTTGTTTGTCTGGAGAGCAGTACGCACACCCCCTACCTGGCGCGCCACTGTCGATGAAATATGGTCGGCAGTCCACCAAGGGGGGTGCCCATGGTGGTAGATTATCGGTAGGATGCGTGTAATCAGGAACCAGATGGTGACACAAGGCGCAGAGACAGCGATTTAGACAGGTTTGGGCCGTCTGGTCGACGTAATACCCTATGTCCTGTGTCTTTGGTGTATTGTATTGAGATGTATACTGTCTGATTTGTCCTCTAGGGGACCCTTGTCTCTCCTTATATACTCTGAAGAGACAAGGTTACAAGTAAAGTATCCAATTTGGTACTATCACAATATCTAGTATAACTTATAATCTTGATGTGCACGCCTTGATCTTACGGGCTGGGCCACCTCGGATGGTGCGGCCCATGTACCATCTTGTGGTACCCGGGGGTATATCCCCCACACTGAAAGAGTTGCAAAAGAGTCACGCCAGGGTTCACAGGATATCATCTATAACAAATGCTGTAGAGGAGGCAAGGTTATCATACCTCCGTTCCCACCTCGGCCAGAACCTTTGGCTTCGCTTGCCAGGTTCGATGGTGGCACTGCTTCTAACAAGTTTATGCGGACCATCAGGCAGTACAATTGCCTTTTTGCTTTCACATCTATGGGTGCAAACATAGACCGATCCATCAACAATGGTGGAGGCCCTCCTGTCTTCAAAATCTGCGGTCAGATTCATCACTGCATAGGTTCCTTGCTGCCCCCAGAAGACACTCCTCCCAAGTTTATCCAACTCTATGTTTATGACACATCGAACGAGGTTCGCAACAGAATAAGTGCGCTCAGCCGTGATGACAGGCGAGGCACGGATTTCGATCCCACTATTGTTCAGGCTCTGGCTGATATGCTTGATGAGCACAACCCTTTAGTGCAGCAATTCAGGATGGCCAGAGATAGGCTGTCTGAGGAAGACACTGAGGAGTTTGTCATTTGGATTGTGGGGCCTCGTGATGGAGACCCACCGCAATACAGCCTGCCAGCCACTGAAGAGCTTGCCATGCTTGTTGTGGGAGACTTTGGTCCTGAGGCGTTCGAACGAGATATTGTTGTACAGACACGGGCAGGTGAATTGAAGCAGATTTTAGCTCTTCATCCAGCTTTCATGGCACTGCAGTATCCTTTGCTCTTCCCATATGCTGAGCGTGGGTTCCAGATTGGAGTTCTATATGCTGGTTTTATGGCAACAGAAGAGAATACGTACAACAAAGTCACAATGCAGGATTATTTCTGCTACATGTTTCATTATAGAAGGAACCAGCCGAATCCGTACCTTTGTTTCGGTGCATTATCTAGCCAAGCTAAAGTTGATGCAAGAGCTTGTGTTGATGAAAATAGGCTTAGTTACTTAATCAAGAACCAAGCAGATGTTCGCATGGAAAGTATCCAAGGCATCTGTGATGCTATTAGTAAAGGGTCTACGCACGGTGATGAAATGGGTAAAATGACAGTGTTACCAGCTTCGTTCACTGGTGGCAGGCGCTATATGATTCAAAATTACCATGATGGAATAGCTATCTGCCGAGAGTACGGCCCCCCAGATTTCTTTGTTACTTTTACATGCAATCCTAAATGGTTGGAGGTCGCAGAAGGTATATTTGATCCTGGTCAAAAACCGACCGACAGATCTGATATCATCGTAAGAGTGTTCAATATGAAACTGGAGGAGCTTCTACATGATATCAGACCTAGGACTATTTTTGGAGTATGCACTGCAGGTAATGTGTTTCTACGTTGCCTGCTCATAGTCCCTAGCGTTCCTACTAGGTGCATGCTTCCACTAAAGTTTCCATCTTGCCTTTCGCTCTCCCTTACCTCATGTGCCTGTGTTTCCAGATTCTAAACATCATGTCTGCTTCTCCATGCAGTCCTACACACCGTCGAGTTTCAGAAACGTGGTCTCCCGCATGCGCATATTATCTTGTGGACCGCATCAGACACATCAAATCCCACTCCTAGGATGATCGATACTTACATATCTGCTGAGATACCGGATCCGAGCATTGATCCGTTAGGGTATGCTCTTGTTGCTGAACACATGATCCATGGGCCGTGTGGTGCTGACAATCCCAGGTGCCCCTGCATGAAGGATGACAAGTGCTCCAAGCATTTCCCCAAGCCGTATCAGCCAGAGACCTCTGTCAGTTCTGATGGATTTGCTGTGTACAGAAGAAGGCAGAATGATTTTTTTGTCGAGAAGAGTGGTTTCAAAATGGATAATAGATGGGTCGTTCCACACAACATGTCTTTGCTAAAAAGATATCAGGCTCATATTAATGTTGAGTGGTGCAATAAAACCACTTTCATTAAGTACCTATTCAAGTATGTGACAAAGGGTGCTGATTGCAGCAAAGTTTATTTAGAAAGAGTCAGGCGTGGTGTTGCTGTGCCATACGACAGGCAGACAGAGACGGTTAATGAGATAAAGGAGTATTTGGACTGCCGATACATTTGCGACCAAGATGCGTGCTGGCGGATGTTTGGCTACGACATCCATAGACACCATCCAGTTGTTGAAAGAATGCCTGTGCACCTTCCTAATGAAAATTTTGTCACTTTCAGTGCAAGACAGAGGATGGACAGGCTGTTGTCTGTAGAATTCCTCAAAAAACAATGCTAACAGAGTGGTTCGTGTGCAACGAGTTCAATCCTGACGCTCGAACTTTGACGTACCCTCAGTTTCCTTTTGAGTGGAGGTGGGAGCACAAGGAAAGAAAGTGGGAAAAAAGGAAAACTCACCAAGGTAAGATAGGCCGTATGCACTATGTTCATCCTTCAGTGGGTGAAAGATATTATCTACGGCTCTTATTACTGACAGCTAAAGGATGTACAAGTTTTGAGGATGTGAGGTTCCATAACCGGTTATACCACAGAACGTTCAAGGAAGCATGTAGATCGAGAGGCCTACTCGGCGATGATCAAGAATGGTACGACGCCTTTGACGAGGCTGCTGCCTGGGCCACCTCTAGCCAATTGCGCAGCCTTTTTGTAACAATGGTGCTTTTTTGTGAGGTTGGAGACGAAAACACTTTCTTTGAAAAGGTTTGGAGACATTTATGCGACGATATCCAATATCAGTATAGAGAGACTATTGGTGATCCCAACTACCAGTTGCCTGATGACATTACTAAAGACTACCTGCTAGATGAACTAGCAAGATTGTTTGCACAAGGTGGCAGGGACATAAGGAAGTTCAATCTCCCTTCTAAAAATCATGCTGCGTATCCTGAATCTTATAACCGTCTCATTGAAGAGGAACTTTCCCATCCTATTGACCCTCTCCTCGACATGGACAATCCCACAGCCTCTCTGAACGCTGACCAGACACATGCATTCACTACAATTGTGTAGAGGGTATTAGATGAAGAACCTGGACTCTTCTTTGTATCAGGATATGGAGGAACTGGGAAGACCTTCCTGTGGAATCGCATTGTTTCTTATGTAAGAGCTAAGCAAAGAATAGTGTTAACTGTCGCTTCGTCTGGTGTAGCCGTGCTGCTTCTTCCAGGAGGGCGGACAGCTCATTCAAGATTTAAAATACCATGTGATCTAGACGATGACACAATATGTGACATCAGTAGAGGCAATATGTTGGCTGAGCTTATTGAGATGGCAAGCTTGGTTATTTGGGATGAAGCTTTTATGACAAATCGAAGAGCGTTTGAGGCTCTTGATCGAACCTTTAGAGACATTGAGAAAGCCGTAAATCCTGTTGCAGGCGCTATCCCATTCGGTGGAAAGGTGGTGGTTCTTGGTGGCGATCTTAGGCAGATTCTTCCTGTTGTTGAAGGACGAAGCAAACTGGAGGTCCTCGATGCAGCTATAACCAAGTCAAGGTTATGGTCGCATGTTGAGATGCTTACCCTCAAACAGAATATGCGTCTGCTTTGTCCATCGTCCTAGCCTGACCATCAGCAGCAGGTGGCAGAGTTCAGTCAGTGGATACTACAGGTCGGTGAAGGTAGGTTGCCTTCCGTTGCCAAAGACGGTGAATCTGAACCAACATGGATCAAGATCCCCAGAGACCTTCTCCTTCACACTGATGGTGATAAACTACAGTGCATTGTCCAGTCCACGTACCCAGAATTAAATACAAGATATTCTGACTCAACTTACCTTGGTCAGAGAGCGATCTTAACGCCCACAAATGAGCTTGCTGACACGGTCAATGATTATGTCGTCTCCTTGATTCCAGGAAACCACAAGGAATATTTAAGCTCCGACAACATTGCCAAATCAACAGGCCAACATGAAGCTTACGATCTCATGTATCCTGTTGAGTTCCTTAACTCCCTAACTGGTAACAATTTCCCACATCATCGCATAGTACTTAAAAAAGGAGTACCCATCATGCTGCTACGTAATCTTAATCAGACAGACGGCCTGTGCAATGGAACCAGATTAATTGTGACTGCTCTTGGAGACTGGAGTATTGAGGCACAGATTATGAACGGACACCACAAGGGTCGCTCTTTTGCTCTACCGCGTATCACTTTGTTGCTCAAGAGCAACAAGTGGCCCTTTGTTCTACAAAGGCGTCAATATCCAATAAGAATTTGCTATGGAATGACTATTAACAAGAGTCAAGGGCAGACCCTATCAGCTGTCGGTATCTACCTTAAACGGCCATTTTTCAGTCACGGGCAGCTTTATGTTGCTATTTCTCGTGTGACAACAAAACAAGGCCTCAAACTACTCATAGAAGACGATGAAGGCAACTGTACTGATGAAACCGGAAATGTAGTATTCAAGGAAATTCTGCAGTTTCTGCCTACCCAGTGACTACACCGTCGCCTGCCCAGTGACAGCAACATCAGCTTTTGTTCGAGTCCAGCACCTAGGCTGGAACCTTCCATAGTCTAGGGGTTTAGCAAGTTTCCCTTTTTATTAGCCTATGAGTTTAGCGCCAGTAGTGCCTTGTATACGCTGTGCACAGCGAATTTTGTTGCTCTATGTACAAAACAATTTTTCCTTTCGCCACTTTTGGGTGCCTCTTCTTTTGTAAACAATTGTAGGTCCCCCGCAGCGGCCACAAAGTGCCAGCAAATACTTAGTTTCCAGCCTGTCTCGCTGCCAGCTACAGACTTACTCTTTAATATTTCAGATGCCACCTCACGCGCTACCCTTAATACAGTTTATGCGGTTTCCTACATTCCCGCTCCATTCCCTATCCTCCTGCATAGCATGGCCGTTCCTTCACCGGGACTGCCACTGGTTGGCACCAACGCCTCAACATTCGCTACTGTATTGCCTACAAACCCTACCACTCCGCTCAGCATCGGCGACCATGCACAGGTCAGTAGCCTTGGTTCATGTTTGTAACCACGTCGCTTCCAGCCCTACCCCTGTGAGTGCATTTTTGGCCGGCAAAACTCACCCAAGATTTCTCCACCTATATCGATTTGCCCAGGAAGAGATACTTCGCCTTCAGCAACCCTCGTTCCCCACGCTACAGTTCCCAGCGGCGTCATAACGCCTAATTGCCTGTAAGCTTTACGCTTAGCCTTCCCATGCTACCACTTTAGTGACCATGGTTACATATCTGTGCTCATCCTCTGTACGCATGTGCACCTAAAACTATTCTATATACAGCGGGTCACCAGATTCAGCACGACAGCACACCCACATGGATGCAGGAACCAACTCGCGAGGTAAACATGATATACAAGCAGACCAGGTATTAAGCTCATATTTTTCCCAACACTAAATCGACTACACCTGCTCTTATTACTTCAGAAATACACAGATGCGTTATTCTATTATAGCCAGAGACAGGGAGCCACAGACAAATAGAGCTAGAGCCAACCTAATTCTAACAGAGCTAAAGCACACCCTGATTCCTTATGTTACAAACCCCCATATCCAGTTCCAAAAACCCAACTTTATAATCTACCTGCAAGATCCTGGCCTACAACATCGCCTCCTTTCCAAACAAATGCTACAGACTCACACTTTTACACTGGATTTGGTGGCTTGGTCGACAGAAAATGAAATGGCACAAATACCATGGATGACAGGTACAAACTACAACCGACTTTCTAATCATTTTCTACCAACAAAGTACAACCACGCAATGGCCACAAAAAAAAATTCCAACGTCTCTATCGTCTCCTATACCCAGGCCCACCCACGGCAAAGTCGTCGATACCAGTTGATCCATTGGCAATTCTGCCATTACCGTCAACAGCCACGCGAAGAAAAGGTAACTTACCTTTGTCCACACAAATCATAACGATAGTATATCCCAGACAAAACACTGAAACCCTTCGTGCAATTAGGTAAACAAGCACTCAAAGATACCTACGCTGAAGCTCTAGGCAGCGCGTACGACTTTAGAGCACCTGATTTCAGTTACCTAATCATAAATGACATCAAGGACTTTTACAGCACAAGGGCACATTACCTATGCTGTTGCAGAAACATATCTGCGCACATGGACACTCTTCTTCAACAATTCTCACATAGATTGAACGCAGCGGCAGATAACCTATGCTATGCCATACACAAGTTTGATTACAGGGACCACGAAAACGACAGTGCCTACTTCTACAGCGTGGCTCAGTGGCTCCACCAACTCTTGTTAGACGCAGACGGACGAGCAAAAATTATCCACGACATTATCGACCTAGCACAGCATCAACAACATCCATCTGTCAACATCAAAGCATTCCAGAAAATACCCGATCCTCTAAAGGTACGCCCAATCGCTTTCGTAACCCAAGTATGTCCATCATGTTTTCCCACATTTACAAACTTTAAAATCTACAAATACACCACAAATGCAGACAGCAGTACCACCGGCATTTGCTTCGCGCCTCAAAACCATCCATGCTGCCGCAACTGAGAAGGTATATGGTCAGCAGGCCGTTGTGACTGCTCACGAAACAGTTCCAACTAAATTCGAAGCCTTCATCACCATGGGGAATCTGATGGCACACTACAATGAAGTCCCCTACGCTAATGCTGCAACAGCTGAAACATTGGCAGTCTACCATTCTCTAAGATACATTACAAACGTCCTCAGCTACCGAATCATTGATCTCAACTACCCATCCTTGTCCACCCTCATACATGCAGTCAACCAACAAAATGCTGACATGACCAGGTTCGACCACTGTGTTTCAGGCATCAAAACTAATGCCGACCTCACACACCAGTTAATCTCATCTCTTCTAACCGAGTTTAGACAGGCAGCAGCTCATATACCACAGTCACAGGAACTATGCGATCCACTGGACGAACTAACGCTTACCATAGACTACTACCACAAAAACGTGCAAAAGCTGCATGGATACTACAAAACCAAAAAGGTACGCTTCTAACATCCAGCTAAGCGTCTCATCTACTACCGCTACCTCACATATTCAGAAACAATGGATGCCTATGCTTTCAGCAAAAATACATCTCAACCAGACTGCAGACAGAAACGCCGAGCCTAGCAGGCAACCACTGGGATTGGATGAATGCAACAGAAGAATGATGTACATCAGCATCATCATGCATCGCCTATCACCAGACCTTCACCAGCACCACCACACATCGGCAGCGCTACTACCACCGAAGACAACTATTTGTGTACGCCGACTTAGAGATCAGCTACCGTGTATAGCTTTTCCACTATAAAATACTTATCCCTGTAATATATTTCAATAGACCTGTATAACCTCTGAACGTGCTACCGCTCGAGCGCGCGGAATCATGTGCCAATCGACTAGTATCCAATTAAAAACGAACACTGCTTTTTTTGGGGATGTAAAAAAAGGTTCGCAGCACTTGCTTTATTCTTTCCTCTGCTTCTTCCCTCGGTCAGTTAGTTAGGCAAAATCAGACAAGCCTGTATGTTTGGTAAAAAATGCCACTCTCTACTTATTATTTACAGAAGCATAGAGACACAAGCAAGTTAATGTAGCACCCATTTTTAAGAACAAAACTAGGTACATCCCATATATGTGCCCAGAAATTCAATTCACACATCCAGTTACAAATGAAGGGGTAATATCAAAGACAATGCCTTTATTACATAGCGTACAAGTATTTATTACAAAAGACATAGTGTGGGGGTATTAACCCCTATACCCTTACGGCTAAGATTGGGCCGGCCCGGATCAGTGGGTCCGGTCCACCAAAAGACGACGCGCGGCCCGGCCAACCTGTTTGGAGTCCCGCGCAAGGAGTCAAGACAGATTTGGCGATCAAGCAAGATCTTGATCGGTTAGAATAGGAATCCTTATCCGGTCACCTATGGCAATTGTAACTGACTAGGATTAGTTTCCGGATCTGTAACCCTGCCCCTCGGACTATATAAGGCGGGTAGGGGACCCCTCTAAAAAACATATCTCATTGACATACAGCAATACAATCAGACGCATGACGTAGGTATTACGCCTTCTTGGCGGCCGAACCTGGATAAAACCTCGTGTGTCTTGCGTCACCATCTTGTTTGTGGCTTGCGCATCTGTCTACCGACAATCTACTACCTTGGGCATACCCCTGGGTAGACTGCTGACCATATTTCGTCGACAGTGGCGCGCCAGGTAGGGGGTGTGCGTACTGCTCTCCAAGCGAACAAGATGGTCATCATCCCCGGCTTCATGGCTACACCGAACGGCCTCATGTTCACTGTCGGTCAGATCACCTAGACCACCGGCTCCGACGACTTCATCGCCACGATCACGGAGGAGGCGCGGATTCAATCTGCGTCGACCGCTGCTTCACCTGCATCGGCTACGGCTCCGACCACGGTGGATACGGCTCCGACCACGGTGGATACGGCTCCGACCACGGAGGATCTGGCTCCGACCACGGTGGATACGGCTCTGACCATGGAGGATCTGGCTCCGACCACGCCCGCATCGCTTTCAGCCACGCCGACAACCCGTCGTCCGCTTCCCCGCTACAAAGGGAGGCAGATCGACATCACCGACCTGCTCAACTCCATCGATCGGGTCGGCACCAAACTTGCTGAAACCCTAGCTCTGGTAAGTTCAATTCAAAGTGGACCTAATGAGCAGGTAACCGCTTCCCACAACAGATCTACCCGACCAGCTCGGGCCAGTCGTCTTGCACGACTCGGTACAGATCTCGTGGTCATATCTACTCCTGAAGGGCGCTCCGCTCGTCGCCGGCCAGCCTCCGCAACGGGTCTCCGGCTCTCTGAGTACGAAGCCTTGACAGAGAACTACCAGGCCCAGCCCTATGGCCTGCGCAACGTTGCCTCCAACTACGCGTATAATGTACAACGCCGCTTGGATCTGTGTCGACCTCGGCCAAAGCCACGCAATTTCGTCAACATGATCCGGATTGAGGATTATCAAGAAGGATCCGTACACACAGTCCAAGAGGGTGACTCTAGCTCCTCGTCTGGCATCGCATCTAATGCCTCCGACCACACTGAGCTCTAGCGTCATGATGATGAAGGCGTCGAATACGATCTGGATATCCCAGACCACGCCCCAGGGTTCCCACAATTCCCGTCCTTCCCACCAAGATGAGGGGATTTGATCAATGTTGTCAGTAATGATGAACCACCAGCAGTCGGTGAAACAGAACAGGAAAGGATTGCACGCGAAGCACGTAATATTGACCGGTTTAATCGCTGACAAATCGAAGCTGAAGCAGAAGAGGAGGCACGACGCATAAGGGTCCAGCCACGCGACCTCAACAATGCTTTCGACAGGGTGGGGGACAAACAGGTCTTCAGGACTCCAAGCGCCAACGTAGCCGTCGCTATGGCGACAATGCAACGGCTACCCAATACCCCGGAAACTCAGGCAGTTCGCGATGAAATACAAGCCTATCTGACGGCTGCTATGGCCCAGACCGCAGAGATTGTAAATCAAGCCTGGGCTCCCTCCGTCTCAGTCGAGTCAAGCCACAGCCGCCAGTACTCAAGTCGCTCACATCCACCCAACCAACGTGGCTCGCGCAACAACGACCCATCAGACAACCGTCAAGGCGGAAACGGTGGCTATGATGGTGGTCGAGATGACAACCGCCGTCGACAGGACAATCACCGCAACGTCCGGGACGACAACCGCCGCGACAACCGCGGTCGCAGGGCTAATCTAGATGGCAACCGAGATCGCCGCGATGGCAATAACGATCTCCGCCATTACCTCGGAGGACGTGATCTGCGCGATCGCATCAACCAGAGAGCCAACGATCGTGCATCCCACGAAAGCTATCGCCGTATGGAATATGATACTGCCCACGGCCCGCCGGGTTTGAAACAGTTTACTCCGCACCTTCGCCGAGTCATATGGCCCAAGAACTTCAAGCTCGAAAAACTTCAGAAGTATGACGGCAAGGAGAACCCCGAATTATGGGTCATGCTCTACGAAACCGCGTGCAGATCAGCCATGGCTGACGAGCACGTCATGTCTAACTACTTTCTAGTAGCTGTTGGTCATGCAGGTCACCAGTGGCTGGTCAGCTTGCCGGCAAACTACTTCGATTCCTAGCAAGAACTCAAGCAAGCTTTCATCGACAACTTCATTGCCACTTGCGAGCAACCCGGCAACAAATATGATCTGCAGCGGATTCGAGATCGGAAAGATGAGCCGCTGCGTGAGTACGTCCGGCATTTCTCGGAGATGCGCATCAAGGTCCCGTCAATCTTCGACAGCGAGGCAATCGAGGCTTTCATCACTGGCCTCCGCTTCCACGACGCTCTAAGGGACAAGCTCCTTCGCAAGAGGCCTGAGTCGGTCACAGCGCTCCTGGCCACCGCTAAGAAATATGCGGATGCCGACGACGCTAAAAAGATAATTATCGAAGAAGCAGCAAGGGTTCTGCGCTCCGACCACCCCCCACACCATGACGACTACCGCGGCAACCGTGGTCGGAGCGACAATTTTGACCGTCGCAACCAGCGCAATGACTCCCGCGACCACCGCGACCAACGTAATCAGCGGCATAACCGCCATGACGATTACAGGGGCAAGCGTGCTCGGGAAGACAATGGCAAAGTCAACACCATCAAAAAAGGGGGCGGGCGTCGTAACTACGAAGAAGATTACGCCAAAGCATTGAAGGGGCCCTGCCAGCTCCATCCCAAGTCAAACCACGCCATGGAGAACTGCCGCGTTCTCAAGTCTATCTACACGCGTCAACAGGCTCTGGATACGTCCGACAAGCCTAACGATGCAGGGGAACAGCGCAACGAGGACAATGACGATGATGACGCATATCCCCATCACAAGTATGTCAAGCCAACCGATCGCGTGCACACCATCATTGGAGGCAAAGTGTCCATCGAGACCAAGCGAGAACGCAAGCTGCTCGCCCGTGCTTGCTTGAACGTGGCCAACACCGACAACCTCATCGCCGATCCACGGCTCCCTCCTTGGTCTCACCATGAGATTTCCTTCAGCAGAAAAGACCAATGGGCCGCAATACCCGAACTAGGACGCTTTCCCCTAGTCCTTGATCCTTGTATCAACAAAGTTCAATTCGACAGAGTGCTGATTGATGGCGGCAGCTCCATCGATATACTGTTCAAGAACAGTCTGTCGGCCCTGAAGATAACCCAGGTGGATCTCAAGCCATACGAGGCACAGTTCTGGGGTGTTCTCCCCGGACAGAGCTCTACACCTCTCGGGCAGATCACGTTACCTGTGCAGTTCGGGACCCCAGACCACTTCCGCACCGACTACGTCAACTTCGTGGTCGCTGACTTCGACGGTACCTACCATGCTATCCTGGGTCGACCATCGCTCACCAAGTTCATGGCCATACGTCATTACAGGTATCTGGTGCTGAAGATGCCTACCGAGAAAGGAGTTCTAACTCTCAGGGGTAACGTATACGTAGCTTATACCTACGAGGACGACAGCTTCAGAGTAGCAGAGGCTCACGACCTCTCTATTCGCATGGCCGCGACCATGCTCGACGCCAAGAAGACCTCGGCCGACCACCTGGAAATCCTAGAGCTCGAGGCTCCACGCAAGAACACCAAGTCCAAGGAGCACAAGGTGATCCAGCTGGTCGACGACGATCCCAGCAAAATGGCCCTTATCGGGGCCAACCTGGATCCCAAATAGGAAGACGCGCTCGTTAGGTTCTTGAGGAGCAACGTGGATGTGTTCGCATGGAAACCTGCTGACATGCCCGGTGTACCTCGGAACTTGATCGAGCACTCCTTGAATGTCAATGGCAAGGCCAAACCTATCAAGCAGAAGCTACGACGGTTCGCTCACGACAAGAAGGAGGCGATTAGGGTAGAAGTTACATGGCTTTTGGCAGCTGAATTTATCAAAGAAGTGTATCATCCGGAGTGGTTAGCCAACCCGGTTCTTGTACGCAAAAAGAATATTGAATGGAGAATGTGCGTTGATTACACTGATCTCAACAAACATTGCCCTAAGGACCCCTTCGGCTTACCTCGCATAGACGAGGTCGTAGATTCAACCGCCGGTTGCGAGCTGCTTTCCTTTCTCGATTGCTACTCTGGTTATCACCAGATCGCTCTCAAAAAGGACGACCAGATCAAGACATCTTTTATCACGCCTTTCGGTGCCTACTGCTATATGACCATGTCGTTTGGGCTCAAGAACGCCGGGGCTACCTACCAACGCGCTATATAGGCCTGCCTCAAAGACGAAATAAAAGACAACCTCATCGAGGCTTATGTTGATGATGTAGTTGTCAAAACCAAGGAAGCACATACCCTTGTTGGCAACCTGGAATGCACCTTTGCAGCCCTTAACACATTCCAATGGAAATTAAACCTAAAGAAGTGTATCTTTGGTGTTCCTTCTGGTATACTACTTGGCAACGTCGTCAGTCACGACGGCATACGCCCTAACCCGGAGAAAGTCAAAGCTGTCTTGGACATGAAGCTGCCCAAAAAGGTGAAGGATGTTCAAAAGCTTACCGGATGCATGGCCGCTCTCAGCCGTTTCATATCAAGATTAGGCGAAAAGGGATTACCGTTCTTTAAACTGCTCAAAGCATCCAAGAAGTTTGAGTGGTCGGAGGAAGCAGACGCTGCCTTCACACAGCTGAAACAATACCTTACGTCACCTCCGGTCCTCACTGCTCCCAGAGAAGACGAAACACTCCTGCTTTACATTGCGGCGACTAATCGAGTGGTCTCCACTGCCATGGTGGTCGAACGCGACGAGCCCCGCCACGTCTACAAGGTACAGCGCCCAATCTATTTCATCAGTGAGGTGCTCAATGAATCCAAGACTAGGTACCCACAGATCCAGAAATTGATCTATGCCATACTGATAACATCCCGAAAGTTGAAACATTACTTCGACGGATATCGTGTGATGGTCATGACTGAGTACCCTCTGCGAGACATAATTAGCAACAAGGATGCGAACAGATGCATCGTCAAGTGGGCAATGGAGCTATGCCCCTTTTCCCTAGAATTCGCAAGCCGTACTACGATCAAGTCTCAGGCACTCGTCGATTTCATCGTTGAGTGGACAGACTTAAGCACGCCTACCTCTCAGGGGCCCGACGAGTATTGGAAGATGTACTTCGATGATTCTATCAACATCGACGGTACAGGAGCATGAGTCCTTTTCGTGTCACCATCCAAGGAGCAGCTCCGGTACATCCTCAGGATTCATTTCCCAGCATCTAATAATGCCGCTGAATACGAAGCATGCCTACATGGTTTGCGCATTGTGGTCGAGCTCGGTGTTAAACGTCTCTATGTCTACGGAGACTCGGCTCTGGTCATCAACCAACTCAACAAGGACTGGGACACGACCAGTGAAAGGATGGATGCATACTGCAAGTCGATCAGAAAGCTGGAAGGCAGGTTTTATGGCATCGAGTACACACACGTGGTCCGGGACAAAAATCAAGCAGCAGATGTGCTGTCCAAGTTAGGATCATCCCGGGCCAAAGTCCCACATGGCGTATTCGTCCAAGACCTACTCACGCCTTCCATTGAAGAGGAAGATCCCACGGTCGACAAGCCTCTAGACAAGCAATTGGTGGCTACGGTTCCGGTGTCGAGCACCACTGAGCCATCTCCGACCACGCATGAGCCCGACTGGAGAGAACCTTTCATCAAGTACCTGACAGATGGCAGCGGTTACACTGATCAGACAGAAAACGAGTGCCTGATGCGTCGCAGTAAGCAGTATCTGCTCGTCGATGGCAAGTTATGGCGCAAGAACGCAAAGGAGGAAATCTTGATGAAGTATATAACTCGGGAGGACGGCGAACATCTCCTAGACCAAATCCACTCCGGCTCCTGCGGCAACCACACAGCCTCGAGAACGCTGGTCGGTAAGGCTTTCCGAGCGGGTTTCTATTGGCCGACAGCGGTAGCTGATGCAGAAAAGCTAGTCCGGCACTGTGAGGGTTGTCAGTTCTTCGCCAAGAGAATCCACGTACCAGCACATGAGATCCAGACAATACCAGCATCTTGGTCCTTCGCATGCTGGGGACTGGATATGATCGGGCCCTTCAAACCGGCTCCTGGGAAATTTACATGTGTCTTTGTGCTGATCGACAAATTTTCTAAGTGGATAGAGTACATGCCTCTGGTACAGGCATCCTCAGAAAAGGCTGTTACGTTCCTCGACCAGGTCATCCGCCGCTTCGGCATACCCAACAACATCATCACTGATCTAGGTACTCAGTTCACCGGGAACGCTTTTTGGGACTTCTGCGATGAAAGGAGCATAGTAGTAAAATACATCTCGGTGGCGCACCCTAGAGCTAATGGACAGGTCGAGCGGGCAAACGGTATGATCTTAGACGCATTGAAGAAGAGGATGTACAGAGAAAACGACAAAGCCCCCGGAAGATGGCTCAAAGAGTTACCAGCCGTGGTCTGGGGCCTCAGAACCCAGCCCAGTCGCAATACCGGCGTGTCGCCATACTTTATGGTTTACGGTGCTGAGGCAGTGCTCCCAGCAGATATAGCCTTCAGATCAGCACGGATAGAGAACTTCGATGAAGACAAGGCCAATGAAGCAAGGGAGCTAGAAGTGAATAGTGCAGAAGAGAAGCGGCTCGATTCTTGCGTGCGTACAGCCAAATACCTTGCTGTTTTGCGCAGGTACTACAACAAGAACGTTAAGGAGCGGTTCTTCGTGGTCGGGGACCTGGTCCTGAAGTGGAAGATGAATCAGGCTAGCGTCCATAAACTTGCAACTCCATGGGAGGGGCCCTTCATGATCAAGGAAGTCACACGACCAACGTCTTACAGGTTAGCCCACCTGGACGGTACGAACATACCAAATTCATGGCACATCGACAAGCTTAGGCGTTTCTATGCTTAACTACTGAGATATGTACTCCTCTTGTACTTTCGATTTAATTCAATAAAGCTATTATGATTTCTCCGACCACTATGATTGTGTCATTTCGAATTCTATGGTTATTCTAACTTAGCCAGTGAAAGCCGACCACCATTCCTTCACTAGTTTTCGGAGCAGGCCCTGTCTCCGGTTCCTCCCAACGCGTGCATGGGATCCGCTCTCTACGCTACGGGTGATCGGCAGGTCCCCCCTGGTTTGACTTGTCTGCGTCTACATGTGCACAGGTCACGCACCTCACACTCCGACCACATGGCAAACTAAGGCCGCACAAACTTTTCAGGATGACGTGTCGAGTAAAATGGTACAGCTAAACAGAACGTTAACATGTTCTTACTTAGTTACACCAACATGAGTTTCAAGCTTAAATACGTTTTATACAAAGCAAACAAGCTTATGATGATATACAGTTACGTTATTACAAGCTTGCCTGAAGAGGTCCAAGTTTACAATAACACAACTATGTCCTTCTTCTACAGCTCTAGCCTATTCTATTGGCTGGTCAGGACGCGCGGCGCCCGCTGCTCGCTGCTTCCGATTTCCTACTCGAGTCTCGGGGACTCTTGTACTGGTTGAGCTGAAGGGGATGGCCCCACCGATGCCTGGCTGGTCGAGACCGCAGGTTTCGTCGATTGGCTCGCAACGGATGGCGTTTCCAGCTGGCTTGTCGATGGCGTACCCTATACAGGTGCTGTCCCGCCTCCACACAGGTTAATGTCGCCAATTATCTTTGACGACAGGTCCAGCTGGGTCATCCGAAGCTCCTCAGCCTTGTCTGGGTCTACCTCCTTCGGGTACCCAGCCTCCAGGCGCTTGAGATCGATCAGGGGGTAGTGGGCACGCACCATGCTTAGCACATGTGCACCTGTGTACTCACCCGCCTCCTTCACGAACTCTTGGAACCATTCCCATGCCTTTCAGCATCTCTCGACCAGACCGAGCTGCGGCGTCCTTAGCACTTCCTCTGTAAGCGCCGGGTCAATAAGGTCGAGGACGGGCAAAATGCCAGTTGCCACCTCCTAGCATCGGTTCTTCCATGTGTCCCGATCCTCGGTGATCTCTAGGCATCGCGCCTTCCAGCCGTCACGATCTTTCATCACGGCTTCCAGATGCTTCTTGGCATTGACTTTTAAAACTGTAACACGCACAAGATATTAAAATGTTACGCCACAACAGGATAAGGCGGCCAACAGAATGAGCAAGGTGGTCTGGAACACTTACTTTTCAGTTCCTCCTTCATCTTAGTTGTGCGGTCCTAGAGTTGAGACTGGTCCCGCGCCAGTTTTTTGTTGTCCTCCTTCAGGCGACCACACTCTGCGGCCACACGGCTATTCTCCTCTTGGAGACGGACTACTTCGGCTTCTAAGCCTGCACTACAGCCGTTATTACCAACTGCGCAAAAAAACGTGTCATGCATTTGTTGTGATAAAATGACAACTTACTTGTTTTTTCCTGCTCTTTGTTACTGAGCTGGATGACCAGGTTCTGGTTTTGTGCCTCTTGCTCCGTCCTCTCCTGGTTGGTGGCTTCAAGTTGGTGGCGCAAGCATTCCACCTCGGCCGCTAGTTCCCTATTGCTTGCTGTGAGTCCTTCGATCTGGTCGAAGCACTTTTTCCGGTACCTCGCGGTCTTCATCAAGTCCTGCATGCAAAAAGAGCTAAGTCAGACAATTCGACTGGATAGCAGGATCAAGTGGTCAAGCCAAACATACCTGGACTTCCATCACTAGACATTTTGCCGCTCGTTCAACTTTCAGGGTCTCTTCGACCTCTGGGATTTCCTCATGCATAACCCAATGGTCGTCCCGCCAGCGCGACACATATACATGTTGTCGTTTGTCTTGCAGATGGCCAAGGACCTCTTCTGCTTCGTCCTCTTCGGCCTCTTATTCAGGAAGCGGCGCTGGTCTGACGTTCGCAGTCTCTGCGACCACTATGACTTTCCCACGAGCCGTAGCATCGGCAAGCGTGCTCTGGGCCACCTCCGGCTGCTGCTCCTCGGCTTGGTCTGCTCCCCTTGGCGCCGAAGTATCCCCCTCAGCAGGGTTGGTGCTCGGAGCACTTGTACTTGCTCGGCTCTTTTCTCGACCAGCTGCTCGGGGACTGTCGTCTGGCCGCTTGTCTGCTGAGCTTCCGGTGGATTTTCTTCTACAGTTTCCTCCATAGCCGGCTGCTGGGCAGTTCTCTCTGTCGTTGCTGGCAAAGCCATGCCGCACCCGGCTAGCTGGTCGGGATTTTCGGTGGACGCCGACCTAATATATCAGAGATGAGTTCAAAAGACAACAATATCCAATACAAATTGTAAGCTTACATCAAGGTTGCAAATACTTACAGCTTGGAAGCACGGAATGAGGTGGCTAAGGAGCGTCTCTTCGACCGTGCCTGCTCCACGTGCTCGGCGGGTGCCACCGGGTCTTTTTCCATGACCAGTACCGGCGCCGAGGTTTGGTGCTCGACCCCTTTGCCGCTTGTCCTCTACGTTGCAGTGGTCGGTGATGCGATCCCCGCTGGCACGGAGGAGCCACCCTGCTCCGTCGACTCCAGTTGTCTCCTCCTCTTTCGAGGAACAAGTCGGAAGATGTCTGCATCCTCTGTTTCATCGTCTGACAGGGGGAAGATGGCCTGACAACGTTTGCTGGCCACCGGCCGCTTGCCAGCAGCCCTGGCCGCTGCTTCCTCTCCAACTCCGAGCACGGCCCAGTCGACATCTTCGACCCTGGCGCTGGTCTGGGCGGTTGGGTCGGCAACTTGCGGCCAATCCACACCAGGGGGTGGAGACACGAACACTGCTGCCCTGTCACGGCCATTACTCTGGGAAACATAAAGACGACAACACAGTCAATTTCCGTTATAACATAACTCTACAGGTACAAGGCCGCATAATTTACCTTTGGGGGAGGTCGGGCCAGCTTGAAGGCGTGCTCAATGTCGCTTAACCTGACATAATTTGGATCAGCTAAGTTGAATAGCTCTCCAATCCTGGCT